>NC_056615.1:25578690-25616629 GCF_018340385.1 Cyprinus carpio | reverse complement strand
ATAGACAGCTAGATGATGGATAGATGGATGGGTAGATAGACAGCTAGATGATGGATAGATGGATGGGTAGATAGACAGCTAGATGATGGGTAGATAGACAGGTAGATGATGGATAGATGGATGGGTAGATAGACAGGTAGATGATGGATAGATTAAATAAACAATAAAATGATGGGTAGATAGACAGCTAGATGATGGGTAGATAGACAGCTAGATGATGGGTAGATAGACAGGTAGATGATGGATAGATGGATGGGTAGATAGACAGCTAGATGATGGATAGATGGATGGGTAGATAGACAGCTAATAGACGGGTGATAGACAGATGAGATGGTGATGGGTAGATAGACAGCTAGATAATGAATAGATGGATGGGTAGATAGACAGGTAGATGATGAATAGATGGATGGGTAGATATATATATATATTTTTATATGGAAGGAATGGGCAGATAAATAGATGGATGGATGGATGGATGGATGGTACGATAGATAGTACTGGTATATAAATTTGGCTGATGCAGCAGTTTTACTCTGTTGTATTGAATATACTGTTGGAATACATTAAAGGGTTACTCCACCGCAAAATGAAAATTTTGTTATTATTCACTTAGGAGAATACTTTTTGTACATGAAGAAAACAAAAATGTTAATGTTCTGTCGTTATTTTTGTTTTCTTCGTGTACAAAAGTATTCTAGTCGCTTCATAACGTTACGGGTTTGGAACGACATGGGGGTAAGTGATTAATGACAAAATTTTCATTTTGCTGTGGAGCAACCCTTTAAAAATACAGAGTAAAAATATACTGATAATATCTGCTTCCAATATCGGCCCATTCCAGCAGAAAGAAATCATTGGAATATGCTGATATTAATATTGGCTAATAGTGTAAAATGGCTTTGGTTTGTCAGGTGTGGATTCCACCTCCCAGTCTGTATTTTACCTTGAGCTGGAGGGTAAGCATAGTTTGCATGTGCCATCAATACTAACAGCATCATGGCATGATGGCACACATGTGAGTCTGTACTGTACCTGTGTGTGTGTGTGTGTGTGTGTGAAGGTATGCTCTTCAGGTAGGCCACATTCAGAGCTGCCATCTCTAACCCAGTTTGTTTTTAACTCCTAGCTTTAGTCCTGTGTTCACTTGCTCAAGTAGCACAATGCTGGTTAATCATTTCCTGTCTGTTTAAAGTCATGTAACGTTTAAAGCTCTGTGACACATCACACATCAGTTCCTGGATGGTATTAGTAGAACAGGTTTGTGTGTCAAATGCATTTCTTACTCATACACTCATACTCATTCTTTTATTTAAAAACATTTGAAGAATGCTTTAGTGAAAATTCAGGTTTTAAGGAGATATTTTTAGCTGTATTGTGTGCCGTTTGTATATATCTCACTGGAATTTACCATATTGATTTATTGCTTGGAGCCATAAAGTAAAGAAAGCACCTTTAACTCAGATGTCACGAGATCTCCAATAATTCAGTCACCATTTACTCATGCTCATGTTCTCAAACTACATGCTGTCCCTTTTTTTGAGTCATGTGGAAGAGCTGTTTTGGTCATTTACAGTCCACATCTTATTTTAATATGTCATTAACATACAATGATTACATTTGCGTCTATTCCTCTCACAAAGCATCATATGGTTTCAGAAGACCTGCAGTATGTACAGTATAGTGCATGAGTCATGTGACTGATTTTATTTTGTGCTTTTTTTCCACTTTTGTCCCCTTTCACTGTTCTTGTATTTGTGCATTTGTGTTCCATTGAAAAAGAAAGTCATACAGGTTTGGAACATGCTAGAGAGTAAATGATGAGTAAATGATGACTCTTTGAAACTTCATAGTCCTACCCATTAAAATCAAAGTTTAAAGAAAAAAGTAGTGTAAAAATGTATAAATAAATAATAAAAAAAGATTATTAAACTGAATTAATAAATAAAAAAATAATTATAATATATAAATAAATATGTAATTAAATAAGATAACCAATCAATCAGAGTTTAGAGACAAAAAGTGTAAAAATAAATAAAAATAAGATTAAACTAAGTAAATAAAATGAATTTAAATATAATCAAATCAGTCAATCAATTAATCACAGCTTATAGAAAAGTGTAAAAATAAATAAATAATAGAAATATGATTATTAAATACATAAAATGATTAAAATATCTAAATAAATAATTAAATCAAATTAAAATTATTAAGTACATAAAACTAGATTAAAATATATAAATATATGCATATATAAATTATTATAAATTAGATAATTCAAACAATCAAAGTTTAAAGGAAACAGTCTAAAAATTTAAAAATACATAAATGATAAAAAATAAGATTAAACTAAATAAATAAAGAAAAAATGATTAAAATATATAATAATTAAAATAGATGATCCATCAGTATATCAAAATCTAGAGAAAACAGTGTAAAAAATGTTAAAATACACTAAATAAAAAACAATAGATAAATACATAATTCAATTAAATATGTGTATAATAAAAAAAAACCATTTAAGTAAATAACACATCTAACAGTACAGTAGTATAGCGCATGTGGTAAAAACTCACAACTTAATGTAATGTAATATAAACTAAATCTTTTCCAAATAATATTTGTCACATATTTTTCTTAGTTTATAAATATGTTAAATATCACAGTATAAATTGGGTAGCTGCTTTTTACTTTATATTTTACAAAATTACAAAAATCATTGTATTCGATATATCCGTGGCATCTAAAAACCCACGATCTACAGTAAAGCGCTCATGTTTGCGATATCTCCTCCACGCAGGTCAGCAGAAGCAGGTGGATCCGGAGACCTTCTGCTTCTTCTACAACTACTGGAAGGAGACCGAAGCGGCGGCTCAGGACGTGGATCTGCCGGCCGTCGTGCTGGAGCACCTGGAGACCGACGAATGTGTCTACAAGCTCTCGTCCTCAGTGAAGACCAGCTACGGCGTGGGAAAGATCGCCATGACCCAACGCAGGCTCTTCCTGCTGACGGAGGGCCGGCCGGGATACGTCGAGATCACCAAATTCAGAGATATTGAGGTGAGGTTTCGCTCACATCGACCCGGCTTTAATAGATTCTGCATTAACTGCAACTTTGAAAGGCTTTATTCTTCTCATCCAGGACGTGAAGATTTCTTCTGCTCCTTTCCTTCTGCTGAGGATCCCGGCGCTGAAGATCAAAACGTCCCACAGGAAGGAGACGTTCGAAGCCAATCTGAAGTCGGAGTGTGACCTTTGGCACCTGATGATCAAAGAGATGTGGGCCGGGAGGAAGATGGCGGACAATCATAAGGTTTGATGACTGCATTGGTCTTTGCTTTAGCCAGAAGACATCTCCTGGATCAGCCAAACCCCTCTGACATAAAATATTTTCTTTAAGTTAATATTTCAATGATTTAACCACACATTCTCTGAAATCAAAGCTATTAGATGTATAAATCTAGCCTCTGCCATTTTCAAAGCACAAATATTTATATCTTATAAAAATGTATCTTAATAGTAATTTAATTTACACTATGTAAGTTTCAGTACTAGTATGTTTTTAAATCTTCACTACAAAACATAACAAAACACACAAAACTTTTTGTTGCGGTTGAAATATTTTTTATTGCAAACTTATTATATATATGTCATAAGAAACATTTTTATTTTTTATTTTGATTCTTTATTGCTCCAATTCTTTGTTGTTATTATATAATATATAAAATAATATAAAAAAAATAAAATAACTGGATAAGGGTTAATCAAATTTTATTGTCAATTATGATTTTGGCTTCAAGTAATAATAAAGACAAAATAATCAAGATAAAAGCATATAGTAGGTTTTTTATTTTCTTGGTAAGTTGAGGACGTGTTCTTAATATCGCTGTCTTTATATGATTTATTTTTATTTATTATTATGTTATTTAAAGTGATGTATATTTATAGACTACTGACTACCAAAAGATTCAAATATATTACTTTAACAATAACAATAATTAAAAATATATATTATTGTAATAATTGTAGTGCTGTCAAACGATTAATCGCTTCCAAAATAAAAGTTTTTGTTTGCATAAATTATTTGTGTATGCACTGTTTATATTCATTATGTATATATAAATACACACATATATTAGTTTTCTGAATATTTAGATGTATATATTTCTATTCATATAATTTATCTTATATATAAATATATTAAATATATAAACTTTAAAAAACTCTTAAATATATACATGCATGTGTGTGTATTTATATATACTTATTAAATATACATTTTTATATTGTATGTGATTAATCGTGATTAATCATTTGACAGCCCTAAATAATAGAATTGTATTTAAAATAAAACATTTTTATTTGATAAGTATATTAATAATATATTTATTTTACACTGCCATTTACAATACTAATATGTTTAAATTCTTCACTTTCAAACGTTAAACCTTTGGGGAAAAAAGCCGGCATTGAGGAAGTCTGTGTTTAGTTGACAGCAGGTTTATTATAAATGCTTCTTGTTACAAACTGAAAGTCCTGAAAACTCATACCCACCAAAATTATGTGAATGTGAAAAAGCTGTCCTGACGGACGTTGCATTCCCAAACCTACATTAGAAGTGACATGCAGAGATGGAGTTTGTGTGGAGCAGCATTTACTGTGAACCTGAAAACACCAGAGCAGAGTGTAAAAGAACACTGTGTCGTCGTTTTTACTGAATGCAGCAGGTTTCGATGTGAGGTGTCAGAGTTTAGCACAGTAGTGTAGGGTTTCTCCACCAAGTTTCGGGTGGAGTTGCTCTCACTTTCTCAAATTGCTGCCCCTTAGACATGAAGCGTGGTGACATTAATAGCTCTTGTCCTGAGGGTCAGGAGTGTCTCTCCTGTGCTGCAGACACCCGTGTGAATGTGTGCTGTGTCCTACAGGACCCTCAGTTCATGGAGCAGGCCTTGACTAACACTCTGCTGATGGACGCTGTGGTCGGCTGCCTGCAGTCACAGAAAGCCATCTTCGCTGCTACCAAACTGGCCTACTTTGACAAGAAGAAGCTTGAGGGTGTGTATCACTTAATAAGTGCTGTTCTGAAGAACCACATTTACTCCAGATTTCTTACTGTGGCTTTTTAGGTTATGGCTGAACGTGCATAATTACTGTAAGTTATGCACGTATATATAAATATATATATATATATATATATATATATATATATATATATATATATATATATATATATATATATAAATAAATATACACACACACACACACACACACACACACATATGTGTGTATTACATCAATTAAAAAATTGTAATGTATTTTGTGTGTGTGTGTATTAGTGCTCAAGTCAATTAAAAAATTTTAATGTATTTTGGTAATTAATCAAGATTGTTATTCAATATGTATGTATTTTTAATTAATTATTTTTATACACACATTTGAATAAATGGCATACATTTTTATATATAATTTATTTTATTTATCAAAATGTTTGTTTTATTTGTTTTTCAATTATATTTAAAGGAGATGCACTGTTAAAAGAGGTTTTTTTTTTTTAAGTTCAATAAATGCATGATGCTTTCAGAGAAAATGACTAATTATGTAATGAGGAAATGTAATGTAATGTAGTCATTGTGATCTCAGTTATTACCAGAATACTCCTGATTGTGATTATTTGCAAAAAAACAAATATGAGCAGTCTGAAGGCATTAGTAGGACCTATAAATAGCAATCCACAAAAACTGCAGAGTATACGTTACCGTTTTACTATTATTGACTGTATCTGTCTCTGGGTGTATTGTAGTGCCCATGATGGTCCCTAAAACTACATCTGATACCCTGAAACACAAGATCAACCCGTCTCTGGACCAGACGTCTCCTCAGGCAGTGGACGTCCTGCTCTACACACCTGGTAAGTCTGCTCAATGTCTTTTGTGTTTAGCAGAATAAAGAAAAGAACACAGTGTGCAGTATTTATCTGTTTGAAAAAGACAAAGAGCAAAGCCACACACGTTTGTTTCATATCAAAGTGGCTTTCGCTTTGAAGTGTCTCTCACCCAGATCAACCAGTTTCACCTGGTGTTTCCAGAGACGTGTCACTGGTGTTGTGCAGAGGTGTAGTGTGTTACTCCACTGACCTGTTCACATGTTTCTGTGCGATCCTGCAAGCATGGAGAAGAACAGGTTTACCAATCAGTTTTCCAGAAACCACCCAGGGCTGAGTTTCCATGCTCACATATTTCCTTTCAGTGTATGATTACGATAGAGCTACTAATGCAATAAACACATTAAAACTTCCTTCTGATTCAGAGACTAGATTGCTGAGATTAGATAGAGCTGTTTATGCCATAAACATCTGGAATCTTTTTTCTGATTCCAGTTAAGCTCCAAGAATTTCGTTTTTTTTTTTTTTTTTTTTTTTTTTTTAAAATTTAAAAATTATTAATTATTATTTATTTATTTAATAAATTATACATATATAAATATAAAGTTCATTTATTTTTATATATCTTTTATTATTATTTATATTTTCTGAAGAATGCATTTCAAAACCAATGTTTCTGTCGTAATTATAACAAAACAGAATATTTTTAAACCTTTTTATTGCTGTATTGAATTAATTACCATGGTTACTTCATTTATATATTAAATTAATTAACCATGGATTCATTGTGTGTCTGAAACTTTTTACCGATTCAAATCTGATGAGCGCCAAGAATTGAGCATTGAAATGAGCATCTAATATATATATATTTAATTGACATATTGCATTAATGCATAGCTATGTTCTTGATTCCTTGAGTCCAGATACTGTCTGTCATACAGACAAATATCTATTGATAGCATTTATTGATTATTGTAATAAAGTGCAACTTATGTTCGTGATTAGAACCGTAGTTTATATATTACGAATTTAAATTATTTAATTAGAATTTAATGAATTAGATTTATTTAATATATTAATATTATATATTAATTAGAATTTAATGAATTAGATTTATTTAATATATTAATATTATATATTCTTTAATATAAATATTCATTAGAAACACTGTGCTAGGGTATTGCTGCTAGATGGTTGCTAGGGTATTCTGGGTAGTTGCTAGGTGATTTCTTACTGTGTCTTTTAAAATATGTCCTGCAGTCTCAAATGTTTGTGATATTCTGGCTCAATAAAAAGTCACTGGATGCATTTAAGCTGTGGAAAAATCTCAGTTTCACTGCTGTCAGCCGTTGATCAAGCACTTGTCATATGACTCTGATAAGAATCACAAATCAGTTTTCAGTCTTTCTGTTGTGGAACATAAAAACACTCCGAACATTCATTTAAAAACACCTGGTTGGTTCAGAACTGATTTCTTTCCACGTCTGATGAGAAACAAACAAAAAGATATCTCATAAAAAAAACCAAAAAAAATATCATAAAACATAAAAAATAACAATAAAAATTCATATTCCACCACAGAACCATGAGAAAGAAATAAAAATTTACCAATCATAAATATTCACACCCCAAACCCAAACATTACCATAACACAAAAAAAAAAAATATTAATATTCATTAATCATAATCACATAAACATCTTTCAACTGTAATAAAAAATTATGATTCTTAATTTTTGAAGCATTTTTACGACTAATGTTGTATTGCTTTATGTTCATGCTCATTTAAAACGTCAAAAAATAATAAACAAAATAAAATAAAGCATTATTTTATTACTCTTAAAAGAATATTTTTATTCATAAGACCGGTGGTTATTAAAATACTTGAAAATACCAATTAAGTATTGATAACTTAAAATAAGCATTCTTTTTACTATTAATTAGAAGAATCTTTTTTTTTATTAAAATGACAAAGACCAGAATAGTATTAACCTGTTTAATCAGAACTTTATACTTTATTCATAACAAATGATATAAATCAAATTATATACTCATTATTAATATATAGCACATTGCAAGAATTATGAGATAAATTAAGAAATATAACAACCATTACCTTATGATCACAGATTCTCAGTTCTGCATCTGCTGCAGTATTGATACTTATGATAAAGTAAACACAGATAAACAACACAGCTCATCTCACCTTAGAGGTCAACTAAGTTCTCGTGGTGTTTTTGTGAATTGACCGAGAGATTTGTCATAGGATGTGTAATTAACACAGGATTTTGTATGAAGACACACATCCTCCCTCAGATTGTGTAAGTTTTCTGGTAAGGACACAGCAGGGAGGATTTTAACACCATTCAGGAGGAAACTGAACTGTTATGAAAGCCAGAGACTCGTCTTGTAAGCATCGCTTGTGTGTTTTTTAGGGCAGCTGGGCGTTTCGGAGCTGGACGGCGGTGGAAACCCAAAGCTGTGGTGCGGACAAGTGATAGTGTTCGACTGATCTAAGTGCGCTTTGAGCAGATGGGGAGATGGTGCTAGTGTTTTCCGCGGCAGCTGCTGCGCTTCCACAAACCTCCTCAACCCCTAAAATAAAATAAAATAAAAAACCATATCAATAAAAATAAAATGACCTGCGCTTCCTTGCTTCACACATATCACCGCCTTATCCCCTTAGATAAAAGAAAATAAATACTTATATTATTAATAATAATCAGAAAAAAGCAACCAAGTAATATAGTTTATTATTATAAAGGCAAACAATTTGCTGCATCTAAAAGCATTAAGATTTTTTACTTTGTGACAATTAAGTAAATTTTCCCCACAGCATTAAAATGCAATAATAATACAAAAAAATACTCCTGCACATAAGCATTAAAATGCAGTAAGTAAATTTTCCCCACAGCATTAAAATAAAATAAAAAAACAAAAAAAAAAAACGCATTAAAATGCAATAATAATACAAAAAAATACTCCTTGCACCATACGCATTAAAGAATTAAATGCGTACTATGCAAATACATAAAAATAGCTTAAATCAAATAATAATACAAAAAATACTCCTGCACATGAGCATTAAAATTGCAATAATAGTACAAAAATACTCCTGCACATACGCATTAAAATGCAATAATAATACAAAAAATACTCCTGCACATGAGCATTAAAATGCAATAATAGTACAAAAATACTCCTGCACATGAACATTAAAATGCAATAATAGTACAAAAATACTCCTACACATTAGCATTAAAATGCAATAATAATACAAAAAATACTCCTACACATAAGCATTAAAATGCAATAATAATACAAAAAATACTCCTACACATAAGCATTAAAATGCAATAATAGTACAAAAAATACTCCTGCACATAACCATTAAAATGCAATAATAATACAAAAAATACTCCTACACATAAGCATTAAAATGCAATAATAATACAAAAAATACTCCTGCACATAAACATTAAAATGCAATAATAGTACACAATACTCTTAGCACATATGCACATAAAGCATAAAATGACAAAATACTCAAACACATAAGCATTAACATAAAGCACTAAATGTACAAAAATACTCTTCACAATAAATTAAAAAGGCACAATAATACATAACAAAAATGCACCTATCATTAAATAATAATAATACAAAAAATACTCCTGCACATAAGCATCAAAATGCAATAATAATAATAATACCAAAAATACTCTTGCACATAAGCATTAAAATGCAATAATAATAATAATACCAAAAATACTCCTACACATAATGCAATAAATGCAATAATAATACCAAAAATACTCTTGCACATAAGCATTAAAATGCAATAATAATAATAATACCAAAAATACTCCTACACATAAGCATTAAAATGCAATAATAATACAAAAAATACTCCTGCACATAAGCATCAAAATGCAATAATAATAATAATACCAAAAATACTCTTGCACATCAAAATGCATCATAAAATGCAATAATAACACAATAATATACCAATAATAAAAAAATACATAATACAAAAAAATACTCCTGCACATAAGCATTAAAATGCAGTAATAATAAAAAAATACTCCTGCACATAAGCATTAAAAAAATACTCCTGCACAAAACCATAAAAATGAAATAATAATAAAAAAATACTAAAATCAAATAATAATAAAAAAAAATACTCCTAAAAAAAAAAACAAAACTACACATAAGCATTAAAATGCAATAATAATAAAAAAATACTCCTGCACATACGCATTAAAATGCAATAATAATACAAAAAATACTCCTACACATAAGCATTAAAATGCAATAATAGTACAAAAATACTCCTACACATAACAAAAAAAAATAATACTATAAAAAATACTCCTACACATAAGCATTAAAATGCAATAATAATATAAAAAAATACTCCTACACATAACCAAATTCTACATCAATCACAACCCATCTCTTTTTTTTTTATGACATAAATTCTTCCTCTTTTTTCTCATAGTAGTGCTGCCCCCTGCTGTTTTTGACTCCACCACATTACTGGGATGCATATAGTCATGGAAACTATTAGTGCACTTTATAGTTCTCATAGTAGTGCTGCCCCCTGCTGGTTGCTGTACTAACACACTTGTTAATTTGACTTTTTTTCACTCCTGTCAGAATTGCATGCTGGCAGTGAACCAGCAGCAGCTGTGGATCGGCTCAAAGGATTCATTCATTTACATCATAAACTCACGTAGCGTTTCCTGTAATAAACAACTGACGGAGCATCGCGGTGAGGTCACGGGACTCGCCCTGGAGGAGAGAACTGACAAATTCAGGTAATGGAGACAAAAAAGGACTGGCAATAAAAGAATAGTTCACCCAAGAATAAAAATATACTCCCTCTTAGGCCATCCAAGATGAGTTTGTTTCTTCATCAGATTTGGAGAAATATAGCACTGCATCACTTGCTCATCAATGGATCCTCTGCAGTGAATGGGTGCCGTCAGAATGAGAGTCCAAACAGTTGATAAAAACATCACAATAATCCACAAGTAGTCCACACCACTCCAGTCCATCAGTTCACATCTGGAGAAGACAAAAGCTGTGTGTTTATAAAAAACAAACTAATCAATTAGACGTTTTAACTTTCATCTCTTTTAGCAAAATTCCAGACCATAATCCATAATAACGCTTCCTCCAGTGAAAAAGTCCATCTCCTGTTGTTTCTCAAATCAGTTTGTTTTTGGACGGTTTTGGCTTGTAAACGGTGCTTGATCTGTGCAGATTTCTCTCCTGATTCAGACGTGACTACTTTTTCACTGGAGAAAGCGAGATTATGGATATTTTAGCTGGAAGCAAAGTTAAAACGTCTTATTGATGGATTTGTTTCTTACAAACACACAGCTTTTGGCTTTTCAAGACATTAACTGATGGACAGGAGTGGTGTGGATTATTGTGATGTTTTTATCAGCTGTTTGGACTCTCATTCTGACGGCACCCATTCACTGCAAAGGATCTATTGCTGAGCAAGTGATGAAAGGCTACATTTCTCAGAATCTAGACATTAATGCTAATTGAATTGATTTTTTGACCTGCTGTCCATGACAGTCAGACGGTGGCGTACTCGTGCAGTGAGGATAGCAGTGTGATCGTGTGGGACGTGTCCACGCTGCAGGTCAAACGACAGTTCAGAGTCTCCTGTGACAGACTGCAGTCCATCCAGATCCATAACGGCATGCTGTGGTGCTGTAAGTCTGCCTCTCCTTACTGCTACAACTCCAGCAAGGCTCTTTTCTATTATATCACTGAAGGAATTTTCGGATTTGACCAAAACAGTTTTGAAGGGCCGAAATCATCGATAATTGCATTTGTTACTTTTGATATTTTGACTTTTAAAGGCTTTCAAATTTTGATAGTCAGCTGGTAAAAAATGACATGGGAGCATTTTGCTAAATATATGCACTATATTAAATATTGATTATGATTTTACTTAACCTGTTATCTTATCTAATGTATGTTTGAATAAATCTGTCATGCAAACAAGTTTTATTACAGCCACATTTAGAATGTTTATATTTAGATAATGAATTGAAGTAGAACTATAATAATATCTGTTAAAAGGTTTATTTAAAAACTTCATGTGCAGTTCAAATGTTTATATGCAGCTCAGTTTAAATAAACTTTGGGTTTCAGGAAAAATGAAAACTTCTGTTTTGGTGATAAAATAATTCCAGCGCATACCTGATGTTTTGCATTAAAGGTGGGCGTGATTGTTTGCTGGAAGTGCGCAGGAACGGCACGGTTCATCGTAAGGTGTCTCTTCCAGATCACCTGCTGAGTTCCCCGAGGGGCTTCAGCAGTTTCCTGCTCTTTAACGAGGTAAAAATCCCCACTAGCCTCTGTTTCACCTTCATTCTGAACGAGGCTGAGTCCATCCAGCTGGGCTCTGAGTAAGCAGTTAATGAAGCACACGTGTGAGGCTCTCTGATCAACTGTGAGGGGACCAGCTCTGATCATTTCCAGGAAAAGAGATTCTGAAGTCGCTGTGTGGTTGCTAGGGCCTTCTGGGTGGGGTGGTTCCTAATAGGACTGGAAAATTATTCAGATTTTTATTTTTAATTATGATTTTAGGGAGTTTTTGGAAGTGCACTGCTACATAGATAATGCTATATATGTTGATCTAATTTTTAGTTTTTCAAATTTTTTAACTACTTTTATATTATTTATTTAAATTGTGTGCGTGTGTGTATATATATATATATAAACGTATGTTTTTTATTTATTTATTTAAACTACCATTCAAAAGTTTGGGGTTGGTAACATTTTTAATGTTTTTGAAAAAAGTATTTTTTCATTTATTTGATCAAAAATACAGTAATAATATTAAATATTATTACAGTTTCATATAACAGTTTTCTGTGTGAATTTATGTTAAAATGTAATTTATTCCTGTGATGCGCAGCTGAATTTTCAGCATCATTACTCCAGTCTTCAGTGTCACATGATCTTCAGAAATCATAATAATAAACAATTTGTTGAAACTGTGATGCATTTTATTTTTCACATTTTTTTGATTAATAGAAAGTTGAAAAAGAACAGCATTTATTTGGAATAGAAATCTTTTGAAACATTTTAAATGTCTTTACTGGCACTTTTGATCAAGGTAATGCATCTTTGCTGAATAAAAGTACAAATCTGACCACATATTTTTAACGGAAGTCTATATTATTTATTTATTTAATTTATTTATCTACATTTTTAATATATATAGTGAAAAGAAATCTACATTTTTCGTTTTTCACGTTTTTTTTTTTTTTTTTTTCAATAAATGCATGATGTTTCCAAATTCAACAAGTAGTTATGTTAAATACAGTAATCACGATCTCATTATTATAATTATAATAATTGTGTTTTTTGCAATAACTGAGCAGCCCTACACCCCCACACCTCCAAAAAAAAAAAAAATTTTGATTATTTTTTCACCACCTTTTTCACACCAGACAGTGCCTTTATAAAGTAATACTTGTACTCAGTATTCTGAATCTGAGTGTTAACTGGCTTGTGATGGGAATGTGTTTGCAGTCGCAGGAGCTGTGGGCGGGTTTGGCAGAAGCAGGTGAGCTGTGTGTGTGGCACTGTAGAGACCTGAGCAAGCCCTTCATCAGAATCCAGCTCAAAGACTGCGCCGGCGTCGTCTGCATGATCAAAGTCAAGAACCAGGTGAGACACCACTCGCATTTATCCGTCCAAATGTGTGAGTGGAAGATAAAGATTGACGTTACAATCTCTCCCGGTCTCAGATCTGGGTGGGCTGCCGCGGACGCAGCGCCGATGGGAAAACCCGCGGCAAGATCTACGTGCTGAACAAGGATCGATACACGGTGGAGAAGGAGCTGATGGCACATGAAGACAGCGTCCAGACTCTGTGCTCGGCTGAAGATCGGTACATGCTCAGCGGAGCCGCGCAGGCCGACGGCAAAATCGGCATCTGGAAAGTTGAGTAGAAACCAGCCGGAACGTGTGATCCGTTTCAGACTTCAATGTTAAAGAACATTTATAGACAAGTGAAGCGTGTCTTCAAAAATAAGAGGAAAATGCGTGTAAATGAAGAAACGCAGTGCATGCACACACCTCCAAATGAAAAACAGTGGACATTTACAGCCAGAACATGCACGTTTTCACATCCATCTGATCGTTTAAGTGTTCATTTGCTTGTTGCATGAATATGAAATGTCAATACGGAAGGGAAGGACATTTTTACACTACATTTATTATGAATTCTTCAGTGTTATATCAGTATTTATGTACCTCGTTCCTGTCTGAATATGATTTATGATGATGGATTTCCTCTGGACTGTTATTAAATGAGCTCAAGGCCAAAAACAGCAAACTAAGGGAGATAAACGTGCCAGTATAAACGTTTATTAGTGCTCAAACAGCCGCGCGGTGAAACAAAGTCTTGTTTTAACTGCGTTATAGGCCAGTTAGCGTCAGTTAGCACTCTAGTTTATGAAATACATGTATTTTATGTGAAAACACACATTTGTTTGAATTTGTAAAGGGATAATTGTTTGATTATTTGATCATCTTTGAATAATGAACACCTGGTGGCATTTTAAAGATGTGAAAATGCACTTTACTCTCAAACACTACTTATTTTCTCAGTGATAGTAGTTAAGGATGCGTACTTTTTAAGTAAAAGAAGGACAATAAGCCTCATTGAAGAGTCAGAATTTTTACTGCCATTGAACACAATGACGGACTTACTGTCTGCATGCATATGTTTCATATCAAGTTTATCGTTTGTTATATCTGTATTTATATATGCGAAATCAATTTTTAATGGCCACAGCGTTTTACTTTTGCATTTGTTCGTAAATGTCATTTTGAAGACTGGGGTTTAGATAATCATTATAGATTACATGAACAAAGTGTATTAATCTAATAAAAATCTCTGGACTTGTATTTTGTAGTTTTTCTTTGATCCACCACCAGAGGGCAGCAGAGTCTTTCGCGTTCTCATCATGTCTTTTCTAATACTTTATTCTCTCAGAATGACTCAATTAAGTACTAGTACACTAATTATAGCATAGTATATAAATATAAATGTCTACACTTTTGGCAGTGTGATCAAATAATGAGTTTAAGAACAAATGCTGAAAATGGCACTGAACACATTGCATGGTGGTACATGGTATAATATATTTAGTATATTTAGTTTGCTGTGGTTGCACATTGCATATTTTGTCAAATGAAGCTGGTCTTCCAGAAAAATAGCATACTGTGCACAGTATGCATACTAGTAAGAGTATGATGATAGTTTGCTGTCCATGACCTCTGTGTATCGTGCTATATTGTCAATGCTTACAGTAACTTTAGACCTGTTATATAATTTTCAACATTTTTTAAAAAAACCAAAAATATTTAAAAATCAAAAAAACATATGATTCATTCTCTTCAATGTTTTTTTATTTTTTTAAATACCGCTCTAGTGTTATTTCTCAGGAGAGCATCGACACGTTTCGCTTCATTGAGTGCCGCTGAAGGTTGTGAAGTCCATCTGCGGAGTGCAGATTATGGTTTGTAATCTTCATCTCCAGAGATCAGGAGTCATGTCGTTTAATCCCGTCTGAACCTCTCAGCGCGCTTATTAAAGTGTGTCGAGGAATTATGGGCAGCTGTGATCATTCATCTGACGCAGAAACAGACCCAACACTGAGCTAAAGAGCAGCAATATACAGATATACCACTCTTAGTTTTATATACCTTGCTATTTGTAAACAGTTAGTCTTTTAAAGAGAGAGAGGTGCATAACACATATTTAAAAATATGGATTGCACAAAAATTGTAATTCTATTTACTCACCCTCATATAATTTCAAACATGCATGCTGTATTTGTTCTATAAAACATTTTTTTCCCCCGATTTTCAGTTTTTGTTCATGCAGGTCTTTTATAGATGTTATTATAGTTATCTAAAACTAAAACCATACCAAAAAAAAAAAAAAAAAAAAAACGGCACTTGAAATAAAATTCAAATGTTAACTGAAATAAAATAAAATATATAAAAATCAAAACTTATTTTATTTCATCTATGCTAAGACAACATTTTTAATTTTAAGTACTAAAATAACTAAAACTATTAAATAAAAAATAATTTAAAACTCTAAAGGTATTTAAAAACTAATAAAAATGACAAAAACACATTACTAAAACTTGAACAAAAATTATAGTTCAATTATTTAACTAAAGAGTGAAAACAAAATATAACAATAAAATTTTATGCAAAATATTAACAAAAAAATAGTAATAACACTAAGCTCATAGTGAACAAACTTTTTTCAGAGTTTTTTTGTTCATGCAGGTCTTTTATAGATGTTATTATAGTTATCTAAAACTAAAACCATACCAAAAAAAAAAAAAAAAAAACGGCACTTGAAATAAAATTCATATGTTCATTCATGTAATGAATTGAAACTAATAAATAAAATTAATAAAAACTCATTTAAAAACTAATAAAAATGACAAAAACACATTACAAAACCTTTAACAAAAATTAATTAACTAAAAAGTGAAAACAAAATATAACAATAAAATTTTATGCAAAATATTAACAAAAAATATAATAGTAATAACATTAAGCTCACAGTGAACACATTTTCTAAGCTCCACAATTGACAATTAAAACACTGTATTTTTTGTAATGTCTGATTTGAGAACTAATTGTAAATTTATTCTTTAAAATCATTCTATTTATAAATCAACTGAATTTCAAACAGGAAAATATGAATGTGGAAAAATATAATATTTTTCCCTCCTGAAATATATAATATATATATCACCTCCTGAAACCCACAGAAGTTCATCTCAGTTCATTCAAGCTTTAGAAGTGAAGTGATCTTTGTCTAGTGTGAATGCTCTTTATGCCTGGACATTGTTCAGAGCTCATTTCCAGGTTGAACAGAGTTGAGGAGATACATGAAAGAGGAGTCAGATTTCTGCAGAACAGGTGCTGGTGACGTGAGAGAGAATCACATTCAGGAGAAACTCTCTCCTTCAGCTTTGATCAATTCAGCAGTGAGGGGATTTTCAGAGAACTCGCTCCTGCCTAGACATGACTCATTTATAGGTGGGTCCATAATGCTTTTATTTCATGAACATGATTATGAAAGTCAGCAATGCCAAAGTTCTGCTGAGCTGAGATCAAACAGATGAGGTTTCACTCATGATGATTATGTTTATGGTTTAAGCATGAAGAGCTGATCCCAGATCAGCATATAAAGGAGCAACGCTCACATGCTCATGAAAAGCTGCTGATATCACACAAGAATGAGACGCCTCAGGTCGTAAAAGCTGAATAAAGTGTTTTAAAACCAAAAGCAAAACCCAACAGTCATTGTGTGCCACACCAAACACTATTAACTGATTTGGTATGACTGACTTTCCAAAGTGATTCAATGATTTGCTATCACAGAATTTCCATAGTTCATATCTCAAAACGAACAGAATGGAACAGCTTCTCTATTCAGACACAGAAAACAGTCACTTCTTGAGCAATGTGCTCTCTCAGATGGACACTGAGACCTTACAGAGACCACAAACACAAATGTCCACTGTTAAACTCATGAGAGTCATTCATAGCTACTCCACTGATTCCCGGCGTGTTTGCACAGTGAGCGAACGAATCGATATTTTGAACCGATTCCTCTGAATGATTCAATAGAACCGCTTCGGAAACCGAATCATTTTGTGAGTGACTTTTCTTTACTGTACGTATTAAAGATTTTTTCTTTGGATTGTTTATCTACTCAAACGTATGTAAGGCCGTTTCAAAAGAAATATAACTTAATTAAATTGTGTTTTTGCTAGCTAAATTTCACATAGGCTACATAAAAATCTGGCTCTAAATCTCTCTTTTTTTGTGGATCTAGACAAGCATATGGAAACTATCTAAAGCTTTGTTAATCCCAAAGCAGTGAAAACTGTATCTATATCCACCCTGTGTCCTCTTGATGTGTACATTTATTTATTTATACAATTTTTTTGTATGTTAGCCTGCACATCCGTTATGAAAATTAACCATGCTTATTAACCTAAAAAACAAAACAAAACAAAAAAGGTTAACATAGTTAAACCATGGTAAACACAAATTATGGTTTTGCTGCACTAACCATAGTTTAGCCATGAAAAAAATGGTTAGGCTACTACACTTTTACTATAATAAAACCATGGTTTACTTTCTCTTTTTTTCTCTTTGTTTTGTTTTCAGAACTGTACTGTCTAAATGCTTTGATGTTATGTACTGTTTTATAAATAAATAAATAAATAAATAAATAAATAAAACTCAGAAAAAAAAAAGATTCTCGATACGCGCTCCGAAGTCTAGATCTGAATCAAATGATTCGCGAACCGATTGCGTGCTTCGAAACAGTGAATCATTTTGCGACGCAATATGGTTTGACTGATTCGGAGTTTCGAAAAGCCCATAAATATGTGCTTTATAAATCATTATTAAGAAAGCGATGTCGAAATTCGAAAAGGAATGGGTGAATGGAAAAATAAAATAGAGAAAATATTATGATGTTTACAAATATATAAATTGTTCCTTTCCAAAGATAACATTCAACACAAATCTAGAACAATTTAGTAGTCGCTGGGTTTGGCAGGGACATGTCATAGCGTCCCTGCGTGAGAAGAATAGACTGAAATCTATGGAGACAGATTAGTCTCAAATATAATTCACGCAAAAAACACGATTCACACATGCGTAAACAATTTCACATGCATGAAACCTAATCCACGTACACACGAAAAAAATTCACGTGCGTGAAAAAAAAATATATTCACAAAAAGCAATTCACATGCGCAAAATAAAATTATATATTCATAAAATACATTTCACAAATGCAAAACACAATTCGTAGATATACACTGTGCACAAAAACCTTTGAATGTTTAAAATGTACGAGTGTCTGAATGTACAAAATTGTCATTTACTACGAATCCACTCGGATTTGTGTTGTGTGGTGTTTTTGAGGACTTTCCTGGCAGAGCTCTCTCTCCAACGTGGGTCTGTCGTACTCTTTAGCCAATCAGATGCGAGCTTACCATTCAACCAATCATATCATAAGCCACCGAGAGTGCATCAGAAGCTCGCAGGCAATCGGGGAGACGTCAAGAGAGAAGCCCATAGAAGCCCTGGCGTTACATTTTAAAATAATTAATCAGAATACTTACTCCTGCTCACTCACGCCAAATAACTCCCCGCTCAAGCTCGCCGTCTCTGCAAGATTAACGATGGCATTTTGCACGCGCAGCTACTAGAAGATTTACATCTGTCAGACAGGTTGCTGACGTCATCAAGCTTAGTTTGAGTCTGCGCGTCAGAAACGGAAGTTTCTAAAAAATCGCTAAAAATGGGCTTCACTTGTCTCAATTGAGTTTCCAATTGGGTCGCTGTGTCCATTTCTTTTACTGTCTATGGGATTACTGATGTAAGGCTTAATTTCCGTTCTAATTGATCCATATTGCGCAAAAGGTGCGCAGAATTGTTCTCCTTGAATGCACTCTCGTGGCTTATGATATGATTGGTTGAATGGTAAGCTCGCATCTGATTGGCTAAAGAGTACGACAGACCCCACGTTGGAAGAGAGCTCTGCCAGGAGAAGTCTCAAAAACACACACCACACACAATCCGAGTGGATTCGTAGTAAATGACGATTTTGTACATTCAGACACTCGTACATTTTAAACATTCAAAGGTTTTTGTACACAGTTGTATATCTACGAATTGTGTTTTGCATTTGTGAAATGTGATTTTATGAATATATAATTTTATTTTGCGCATGTGAATTGCTTTTTGTGAATATAATTTTTTTTTTTTCACGCACGTGAATTTTTTTTGTGTGTACGTGATAGGTTTCATGCATGTGAAATTGTTTACGCATGTGTGAATCGTGTTTTTTGCGTGAATTATATTTGAGACTAATCTGTCTCCATAGAAATCAGTCCTAATGGAATAAGATCGTGCACATTTGAATCCAACAGAATCGGCGAGAGTTCATTTGACCGTTCGAGCGAATCGATTCGCAAACGAATCGGACTACCCCGGCGCCAGTGGCCAAAGTCTGGAGCGCGACTCCAGCAGCGTTCATTCACTCGGGACTGGGAGGAGTGTGTGTGTGTGGAGCTGGATGGAGCTGGAGTGGGCTGGGTTCTGCCCGTCAGCCATGTTGGAATGAGAGGGAATGAAAAGCTGGAATGAGAGAGAATCGACTGGAGAAGACGGGAAAAGCGGCTTCTGGAATATCACCGCAGACGATCATTACGCGCAGTCAGATCACGCAATAAACGAGTGAGTAGCGCGCACTCATGCTTTCACACATCTGTTAGAAAGAAACGAGCTGTCAGTGTAAAGATTCCTGTGCTGGATCGACCGTGCCATGCGTTCATGAGGAACGATCAGGATTTGGATCCGATAGTGCGCGTTGATTGTGACGCGCGTTCACGCTTCGGATTCATTGGATCGAATCGAGTATTAATATTGAGTTTGGGGGGGTTCGTGTTGACGTCGGTTTCAAAAGTTTAACACAAGCTCATTGTATTGGGTGTTGCACAGAGTTTCTGTTTATCAAAATGTAGACAACATACAAGCTCAGCTATTTTAATCAACAAAAGTTATTACAAAGTATTATAAAAAAATTTGGAATGAGTATACAATATTAAAAACATATGGGATGGCGTGTATGCAGAGTATAGGCATTAATTTGAAAAATAAATGAAGGAAAAATAAAACAGTTAATTCGATATGCTCGGTGAGAGTAATATTGTACAGTAGAAATATTAATTCAGCATGCTTTTATTGAATTTAATTAAATATTTAACATGCTGTATGGGCATTTGCCATAATAATACTTTGTTTTTATTAATTTTACAAAATATTTACTATGTTTTACGGGTGTGTACCAGAGTAATACTATGTTCATCGTAATAACATTGTTTGGACATCATTTTTAGTACATATATCGTGGTATTTCTGTATCTTTTGGACAGCGTACCACAGTAAAATTGTTTCATCATTTTATTTTGTTATTTTATTTATTTAATTATTTTTGCTGGAAGATTATTGATGCAATATTGTGAGAAAACGATTTTGTATGTGTGATTATTTGAGAGAGAGAAAAAAAAGTGCAAATCCCACACACTACTCCAAATTGTAATCACAACCTTTCAGTCAGTCGACTTTTCTTAAGCTTATTGTATGATTATTGTATTATTAGTACATAAGCACTTTTTGGACAGGGTTTAACATAATTTGGATGTGAATTGGACATACCGATTTTGATATTTATATTATATTTTTTAATATAATGTTACAGAACATTGATATATATGTCATGATTAAAAAGGGTGCAATACATCAAAGTTATATTAACATTAACATATATTAATATTAACATTAATTAGGCCTAATTAAGTTAAATATATATATATATATATATATATATATATATATATATATAAATAAAAATAAAAGCTTATTAATCACGATTAATTGCAATCCAAAATAAAAGTTTTTTGTCTACTCAATATATCTGTGTACTGTGTATATTTATTATGTATATATAAAGACCACACATACAGTATTATATTTTGAAAATACTGAAAATATTTTAATATATTAACATTTCGTATTTTTCTTAAATATGCACATGCATGTGTTTGTATTTATATATACATAATAAATATGCACAGTGAGTATACACACATATATTATGTGAACAAAACCTTTATTTTGGATGCGATTAAGAATTGTATTCTGTAATATTTTCTGCTAGCTAATGATTAGATGAGTTTGATGTGCTGTAGGTCAGTAGAGGCTCATCCCTGAATGTGCTCAGACAGACACAGAGCGTCATCGTGCTGGGAATCTCACTCATTTGCTGATGTGTTCGAGCGATACTGTATTTTGGGTGGAAATGACTGGGGTATTTTTAGAGCCTCCAGTCAAGCTGCCAGACTCTGAGGTCAGAGCGTGTGAGTGAATTACGGCTGACACGACTCGTCATTATGTTTCGTTTGCCACTGCTGCATTGTCATCACCAGAGATTTCAGCTTCTGGCTCACACACACACTATTGCAGTGAACCTGATTGCTCGCCTTAACTAAGACTGTGTGATTACATCATTAATCATCCTGCAATGTATAATCGCAAGATTTCTCCTCATACAGGCCGAATGCATCTTTGTGATCCTGTTGTTTTAGCTGCGCAGGAAGGCAGCCTGTGATTTCAGCAACTGTGATAGGAAGCTGTGTGTGTGTGATGGCATAGCGTTTAACTGAGATTGGTTTAGCAGGATGTTGCTACCTTGTATTTTCTCTCAGGGTTTAAGAGGTAAATGCCTTTTCTTCTGAGCAGAAACAGCTGTCTGCGTGTTTAGGGCAAGATTGTCTTCCTAACTAGTGATTGGTATCAGCCAGACTGATAATTTGACAATTTAAAGATTATCAGCATCACAATGCACAGAAGTTCCCGTTGTGTTTTTTAATTCATTTTGAGTAAACAGTGTGTAAAATAAGCATGATGCATTTTTGTGCATCTCATTTTCTTTATTGAAATTGTATTATGTGCACAGTATTATATCATTCCCTGTTTTTCTCTAATATTGGTCATTACAAGTTTGATTTAGCTCAGCAAGTCACAAGAAATGCTAGATGTTTATGCATTTTCATCAGGTTTAGAAAAAAATACTTGCACGTTTCAGCAAAAAGTCTTCAAACTAACTTTTTTGTCTATGATGAGTTTTTAGAATTGCATTTTCCTGACCTATGTTGCTGTCTTTTATATTGAGTTGTTGAAAGTAGCAATAAAGTAGCTAGTTGTTCATGTATTAAAACCAGCAGAAAATATGTCAAGTTGTGACACAAAATTTAAATATATATTTTAAAGATAAAAATAAAAATATTAAAAACAAATCAAAATACTAAAAATGAATAAAAAATTAAAAATACAAAATGTAAAAATGGTGAAATAAAACAATCAAAATAAAACAATTATAAAATTATTTAAATAATAAAAATGCTAAATTAAAATATAATTTAAATATAAATATTAAAATATTAAAAACAAATCAAAACACTAAAAATGAATTA
The DNA here is from genome assembly GCF_018340385.1 of Cyprinus carpio. Lineage (NCBI taxonomy): Eukaryota > Metazoa > Chordata > Actinopteri > Cypriniformes > Cyprinidae > Cyprinus > Cyprinus carpio. Next base: position 25,593,614 of record NC_056615.1, on the reverse strand, counting down.
AAAATACAAAATTTTAAAACAAGACAATCAAAACAAAACACTTATAAAATTATTTAAATAATAAAAATGGCAAATTGAAATATATAATTTAAAGATAAAAATAAAAATATTAAAAACAAATCAAAACACTAAAAATGAATTAAAAATTACAAATACAAAATTTTAAAACAAGACAATAAAAAACACATACAATTATTTAAATAATAAAAATGCAAAATTAAAATATATAATTTAAAGATAAAAATAAAAATACTAAAAATAAATCAAAATACAAAACAATTATTACAAACTTGAAAATGCAAAATTTTTAAATAAAACAATCAAAATAAAAACACTTATAAAATTATTTAAATAATAAAAATACTAAATTAAAATGTATAATTTAAAGAAAAAAATCAAAATATTAAAAAAAAAATCAAAATACTAAAAATTAATTAAAATAAAAAATTTTAAAATAAAACAATCAAAATAAAACACTTATAAAATTATTTAAATGATAAAAATGCCAAATTGAAATTTATAATTTAAAGATGAAAAAAATTAAAAATAAATCAAAATACTAAAAATTAATTACAAATTAAAAAATACAAAATTTTAAAATAAAACAATTAAAATAAAACATTAAAAATATGGTTATAGAAAAACCCATATCAGTTCACCTCTAAACTAGTTGGTTGTTTTAAATGTGAACCTGTGCGTGTGTGTCTGGTGTGTTTGTGTCAGTGTTTATGGCTGAGAGTGTGTGAACAGAGCCTTCATTGAGAGCGAGTGATGGCACCACTGTACTTACAGTTTCCAACCGTCTCAATGGCTCATTCAGACTGAGCCACGGAGGTAACATCTCACACAAACGCTGCTTTATAAACGTGATCCGGACCGGCTTTCGCTTCTCAGCTTCGTTCAACAGCATAATGTTTGAGTGTGGGTCCATGCTGGATGTTGATCCAAATCAACCACCTGTACCTCAGCGTGCTCTTGAAACGCTTGTGTGACTGGCTTCTTTGTGCAGAGGCTTGAGTTTCCTGTTAAACCGTTGGAGAGCAGTGTTTTAAAGTACATGTTGGACTGGTTTGGACATAAAGATGACTCCGCAGGAAATGAGCACGAGCTGCTTCCAGTTCCTGTGGCCTACAGGCTTTATATTACAGTTTTACCTGAGAGACCCGTCATTAGTGCACAGAGGGGCGGGAAGGACAGGAACTGACATACAAACAATCAGCCGCTCTTTTTTTTGTTCTCGTTTATTTCAGTTCTTTCCGTTCTCCTAGCCAGATCCCTGCTGCTGGAAGAAGGGCCGTGGAAACAGAAGGAAGTGTGTTTTTGTTTTAAAACGCAGCATGAACACAATGGCTACTGTTCGCCCTCGCAGTCCTGTGGGAATCGGCCTCCTTTGGCACTTGTCTTTAGTGTGATTCTGGGACAGGAAGTGATGTCGTTCGGGCAGGAAGCCTCAGATTGCAAGGCTACATTTGGAAAGTGATTGCATACTGCATAGTGTATACTATATACTGCATGCTGTGTTTTAAGGAGTATGTGAAATGTTTTAGTACAGATGCTTTCCCGTGACGTCGTTGCATGTTTGATCTTGAAAATAAATTGGTTGTTTTGGATTTGTACATTACCTTTTATTAAATGAATGCATTAAATTAATCAAAAGTGGCAGTGAAGACATTTATAATGTGACAAAAGATTTCTAATTCAAATAAATGCTGTTCTTTTGAACTTTCTGTTCATCAAAGAATCCTGAAAAATAAAAAGTATCACCGTTTCCACAAAAATATGAAGCAGCACGACTGTCTTCAACATTGATAATAATCAGAAATGTTTCTTGAGCAGCAAATAAGCATATTAGAATGATTTCTGAAGATCACGTGACACTGAAGACTGGAGTAATGATGCCGAAAATTCAGCAGCGCATCACAGAAATAAATTACATTTTAAAATGTATTCACATAGAAACAGCTATTTTGAATTGTAAAAAACATTTCACAATTTTCCTGATTTTACTGTATTTTAATTCAAATAAATGCAGGCTTGATGAGCAGAAGAGACTTCTTTAAAAAACTAAAAAATCCCCAAAGTTTTGTAACTTTTGCTGCTGTACAATCAGACAATTTGCATGTTTTAAATATTGAAGTAAGTGTAATATTGGTAATATTAATGCTACTCCAATCCTTTTTTCCCAATTATGTCCGACCCTGATCTGTTCTTTATGTGATTTCAATGAGATACTTTACCTAAAAATGAAAGTTTTGTCATCATGTCATCATCGTATAATGAAAATGGGTTTTAATGTTGTTCTGCAGTAAAAAGCAATGCATAGATTTGGGTTTGTAAATGATGGCATGATTTCATGTTTGGGTGAACTTCCTGTAAGCACATATCTGTTCATAAACAAACATGTTTCCAGTGAAGCTGCTGATATCAGTCAGGTTCTGTGCAACACTTTCTCAAGCTGTCATGTCGTTCCAGCGAGGCGCTCAGCCCGTGTGAAACTAAAGCCGGCTCTTGTTTTCTCTGAATACTGTTTGTGTGTATCTGCCTGAAAGCGCTGACGCGTCCCTGGTGTTTCTCCAGCTCTGTCTGTGAGTTTCTCAGCAGTGTTTAGGAGGCTTAAGCTGACACTGTCAGCAGTGAAGCTCTTTCTTTGAGAGCTGCGGATGACACTCGGATCCTCACGGCATTAAATAAACGCTGATGTCTAAAGCGACTCGCTTGAATTTACCCGAAAGCCACCGTTCTTTCAGTGCAAAACATCCTCTGCATGTTTCCACTACTGAGTGACAAACAGATGTGTTTTTGATGTAAAAGCAGGTAATGGAGGGTTTGTGTAGGCTGCTGTAATGCCAACATGAAATCATAATTGAAGCTATTTTCTTTCTTAATGCACATTATAATGTGTATGAAAATGCTAAATGGAAAATGCTAATTTTGTATTAGACAAGTAGTTTTTTATTTATTTTTTTATTTTTTACTATCGATCCAAAAAGAAAACTCAATTTTTACTTTTATCTAGTCAAAAAGAAAAAATGGTTCTGTTTTAAACATACACATTATCAAATTTTACTGTGCTAAACATACTTATTTTTATTTTTGATTTTTTTTAAATTTAATTTATATTGTTTTAATTATTTATTTTCATTTATTTTTTTTTAGTTGTTTTTATTTATTTATTTATTTTTATTTATTTAGTCATTTTTTGGATCGGCTACAAACAGTGGTCGTGGTTGTTTTAATTTTTATTAGTCTTGTCTATTTTTCGTAGCACGAAATCAACTCTATTTTCTACTCTTCTTATTATTATTTATAGTATGATTATTCTTGTGTTTAGTGCCACTTTCGATTAGTGATGACCCTCAAGCTGTCAGAGTCTGGACTAAAGCCACAAAACCTAATTTTTCATTTAAAAGGTGATGTTGACGTCATAGTCTTACCTACTCTACTGTACGAAACATGGCTACAGAGTAACATAGCAAAGCACCACTGAGCATCTACAGGTCGATTCATGTGGCGGAGTGTTTTCGTGGCTGAAACATACAAATCTTGGAGTCTCGGCTGGGGAAGGAAATATTCATCTCCTAGTTGCATGACTTCGGTCTCTATGTTAGATGATGGTGTGATGACAGTTGTTTTGTATTGTCCTGGTCAGCTCTGTGTCTCTTCTTTCACGCCGTTGATGTAGACGGCTGTGCAAAGGCGGCAGGTGATAGTGGTGCGGGGCAAGAACGCTGGGGGAGTCTCGCTGTGTCGTCCAGTCACGCGGGACGGAAGGAAAGAGGAGTTTGAAATCACAGCACTGTGTTTGGGAGATAAGAAGCGTCTTTTGGGCTTTCAACATCAGGCTGGCGAAATTTTCAGAGACCCCCTTCATTTAATTGATTCCTCTTTTTATCCCTCATGCGGTGTTTCGTTGCTTTCATTTGTCCTTTTCTTTCATGTGTAAGAGTGGGAATGCTTGGGACCCCTGGTCCCTTCATGAGCTGGCTGGTGTTTTCACCTTCAGTATATTATCTATGTTCCTGGCGCTGTTTCAGGCGTATATTGATGCTGTGTTTGAAAGTAAACTGCCAATACCACGTAAACCATAGTGTTGGAGTAATGGTGTTACTTTGATGGGATTTGCGCTTTTTGTTGGGGAATGCTGTTTGACGAAACAAAACCCATACTGAGAGTATTAAACGCTAAGAAAAAAAAAAAATAGATACAATACAGATTAGATAATGGAATGAATAGGTTGTAAATAGTAATTGATTTATATCTAGTAAAAATGACAGGTAAATTAATTGACTTTATGTATCCATTGTAATCATATAATAAATAATTCTATATATTAATTTAAATGTGGTATATATATAGTATTTAAACATACAATTATACTACACTAGAGTAATAAGATTATAAAACATTTCAAATGCATATTTGAATAATTAAATATTCATGGTGTATGAATAGACACATAGATAATTTAGATTTTTAAGTCAACTATAGCCATTATAGATATCTATAGTATTCTAATATATAACAAATATATATAACTGTAAATATTCGGTAACCGGCTTATGTACATTACAGTTTATTAGCATTCACACATTTATGAATTTTATTTATGGAAATCTATATATTTAACACGCAAACGCAGGTAGAAAGTCAGGTGAAATGTATATGTTCTTGTGTCTCATGCATGCTCAGTAATATGGAACTAGATGTTTATTTTTCTGTTTGTTCCGTACACTAGCCTAATTAATATCCCTCCTCGGAGCTGTTGGCTTTTGAAGCTCTTATTCAATCAGATCACTTTCTCTGAGTGTTTGCGTGTGGTCAGCAGTGTTTGTTTGTTCCGTACACTAGCTGAAGTGTTAGCCGTGCTCCTGCTAGCTGGTGCTTGTGTCTCCTCACAATGCAGGGAAATGACATCAGAGTTTATCACTGTGTCCTCAGGGCTTCGACTGGGCTGTTGGGACGCACGCACACACACACACACATAATATACTCATCTCACTCACACACACACACAACACACACACACCATAGCACACACACAACACACACACCACACCACACCACAACACACACCACATATAGCACACTCACTCATCACACACCACACACACACACAGAACACACACAACATAAGCCACACCTCACTCGCTCACACACGACACACACAACACACCCACACACACCACACACACACCTCACGACACTCACGCACTCACACCCACTCACTCACTCACATCACACAACACCCACCACAGCACACACACACTCACATAAGCACAATCACTCTCACACACACACACACACACACACACACACACAACACACCACACAACACACACACACACACAAAACTCAACGCACTCACGGCACCCGCATGCACAGCCACTCACACACACACCACTACACACCACACACACATAAGCACCACTCACTCTCATCACACACCACACAAACACACACACATACCAACACCACACACCACACACCATAAGCACCACTCACTCTCTCACACACCGCACCGCACACTCACACTCACGCACACAAAAAACACACACACACACAAGCAAACACAGCATAAGCACCACGTCACGCGCCACTCGCACACACACACGCACACCGCACACTCACGCGCAAGTCTCACCACACACACACACCGCACACAAACAAATAAGTACACATCACTCGCACGCGAACAACACAGACAACAAACGCACACTCAAGATCACGCCTCACACCAAACAACACACACAGCACACACAAACACACAGCAAACACTACACAACACCATTACCACACACAACCACACACACACACGCTCTGGTTAATGAAAGCAGTGACAGCACGGCAACAGTCCACCATGGCCGCGAAGGAGATCTCGTCCTCTAAACGACTACTCCTTATTGACAGCGACCAGAAAGAGTGACAGACGGGGCGGAACTGAGGGGAGACATGCTTTGCGAATGTTTGTAAACGATTGCAAAAATGGCAAGGTTGTCATTGTCATCGTCCAACCTGGGGCCCTACGCATAGGAATCTTTAGTCTGTGAGTGCGAAAAGAGCTCCTCGCCCAAGCTGGCCTTCAATTCATGCCTGATATTTGATGTCAAAATTGAAGTCCACTTCTTCAGGACAGTCAAATCACATTGTAATAATATGTAAATTGAGTTAAAAAGAATAGAGAGAACCGAAACCACAAAATCATAACTTGGAAAATAAAGTTCTGGAACCATAATAACAACCTTCAAATATGGAAAATGTAAATCCAATGTTAGTACATTTTTAATAACAAGCCATTTATGATGGATTGAACCCAAACCAGTATTACTCAAAACATTAATACAACTGTAATAAAACACCCTAACAATTATCTGTTCGACTCCAAAAGTACCAAAAATATTAAGGATTTAACATATTAAAATATCAAAGTATCAGAGTTATCGGAAGTATCTTAATTGCAAGGTATCTGAATTTGAATAAACACCTGTAAGAGTTTCTAAGTCCTGAGTCTAAGAGTTTTGTCGACTGTGAAGCCAAAGCAAGAGGAAGTGCGTCTGAAGGAAGATAGAGAGACCGAGTATCAGCGAAAGTCCAAAAACCCACTCTAGTTTGCAGCGTCTAATCTTACTATATTGTGTTTGTTCTAGACAGACGTCATTCACCTTGGCTATCACTTAATAACAACCTGAACCTTTAACAATTAGTCTAGTCCATGTCTCGATTTTGGAATTCTTTAATGCGGACTAGATTCAAAGGTCTGCATACTGAACACATCCAAGCTAGCATATGATACTTCTAAAGAACATATTGATCAAAAAACAATACGTGCAGTTCAACGTATCATAATGCAAAACAGCCTCAGCTGAACTACGCAGTTAGAAATACTGGGAAATAACATATTGAAATATACCCTACAAGGTTTACAAACAACATTTTGAATACTAAACACTAGAAACCTGTTATATATCTATATGAGACCCGATCATACCATGCTATATTAATTTTTAACCTTTTGAAACGGAAACATACTCATTATGAATAATCCACATTTTGAATGAGTGACTTCTCAGACTCTCTCAAACAACACTTGTGGTTTAATTTAAATACGTTGGACCTTCTTCTCAGAATCTCTAATCCACCCGTGGATTGCTGAGGAATGCTCCTTCACACAATTAGGGATCTCTGTTTATTATTGTTTATATTTATTATTATATTTTAGCAATTTGATGTATTTATTTAACCAGTCAGTTATTTTTTATCTACATAAAAATTAAAATATACAATTACAATTAAAAAGTCGTGGAATTACAATCAAATTAATGTCACAGATGATTTTTAATATATATATATATATATATATATAGATATATATATCTATAGATATTATATATACCACACATACATATAAATACATAACATATTATGTATATGTATCACAGTATATGGAACTGTATAAATAGATTTTTCAAGAAAACATGTTTTTTTTTACTAGGTTTAGCATGTTTTTTATTTGCGGTTAGCTGTAGTTTTTGGTTATGTTATGTTTTTAACCTAATCAAAATAACCCAAACTGACGTTTTGATTGGAGATTTGAATTGGGGATGCACAATGACAAAAACATTATTTTTGAAAAAAACTGCTTAACACAATTTGTTAAACAGTGTATCTGTTTTGTGCAAATGAACCTCTTCAGACACATGTGATTCCATGCATAGATTACTTTTAATTGTACAAAATAAAAATAAATAAAATAAAAATAAATTATACAAACTGTTTTTGAAACACATGTTAATATTGACCTAATCAAACTATCTTTGCTTGTAATTGTTTTTTTTTTTTACATACCAATAACTGTGTTCGATATTTAATTTTAAGATTTTATTGTGTGTGAGATAGGAATATTGTGTGTCATTTATGATTTTAACATAATTTTTTATCCATAATAATCTGACTTACCCTTGTTGCCCTCAAATTATCTGGTCTTATAAAATGCACTGACGCTGTTTTAGACATTTTTCCATATTTCAATATCAGCCATTTATTAGAAGCGTCCATTTATAGCATGAACTCCATTATTGTCTCTTGTTAGTTAAATTGTTGGGCAAATAGACAGAAGAAGAGTCTAGTAACCTTGCCTATCCATACGCTGAGCTGAACTGTATTCCCGGGTCAGTCTTTGGGAACCCTGACCTCTCCTCGTCTAGCTCAATCTTATGTTCACCGGGGCCAGAGCGGATTCGACCTTAATTAGGTTGACAGCATTGTCACGTGTTGAAATCACCGACAGAAAGAAAGAAGAAACGAAGAAAAGGCCAAAGCGGAGCACGGTGAGACGGGCCATTTGGGTGCATAACTTTGATGTGGAGAGCTCCAGTAGTGGCCCGGAGACAGTCCGTTTATTATACAGAATGACAACGACTGGATCCTCGCCGAGACTCCTCCTGTAAATAACAGTACAGATAACAGTTAATTACGGGGGCAGGGACTTCGCCTCAGATGGCAGCAGCCCCGTGTTTCTTACACCCCTATATGTCACAGAAACATGTCTGATTGTGCGACAGAGTCTGACAGGGTCATAGTATCCGTCCTTCTGTGGTTCGTTTACCACTGCGTGGTTGATGTTTTGGTAGTTCTCCACCTTACGGATTGTTAGTCAAGCTTTCATGGCACCGCAGGCAGCCCTGTGGGACATACTCTTACTACTTTTGGCTTTTGTTTTTTTCAAAAATGTGGTTTGGAGGTTTTTCTTGTAATTTTCTATTCCATGGGTCAGTTAATTTAATGTAAATTTTAATTTAATTTAATTTTTATTTAATTTAATGGAATTGTATTAATTTAATTAGAGATTAATATTAAGTTGTACTTTACTTTAACATTTAGTGCTGTTAATTTAAACATGCAGGATTACACTTGTTTTCCCCAGTTTTCATATAATAAAGTAATTCGTTAAAACATCTTTAATTTAATAACATGTCAAACTAATACTCGGTAGACCTTGATATTTAGCATTTTTATTTGAACTTTTTGCTAATACTATTTTTTTTGAATATGATATTCTTTATTTTATGTATATTAACTACTACAGATATAAAACCCTTTTTTTATAATATTAAAACCCTTGTAAATATTTGTAAATCAATGTGTTATACAACATTTTGAATTTTAAATCATTTATTTTTAGTTTTTTTTTTATTTGAACTGTTCGAAAGAAAATTCACGAAATTATTTTAAAATGAGATTTTTTTCTCTTTTTTCAAACAGTGATATGTTTATGTTTCCACTGTTATTTTTACAATAATATAATAATATTATATAAAGTAATTATAACTCTAAAATAATTGAGGTGCATTGTTCTGTACATCTTAGGTTATATCTATATATATAATATAGATATCTGTGGCTGTAAGGTTGCTTCAGCTAGTTACTGATTTCAGGGTTTGAAATACTTAGGCAATGTACGTAATTTCAGTTGTTATATACTATAAATATCTATATATATCTATCTAGCTATAATATAAAGATATATGTATACTTCACATCATATCTGTACTCCTCTTATTCAATATATATATATATATATATATACTATCTAATATAATTACTAGATTTATCTAGATATGTATAATATATATCTATTTATCTCTAGATGAAATCAGTTACTATATATATATATATTATATGATATATATACCCACATATAAATTTACGAAGTTGTCATTAAGTTTGTCATTATGGTGTATGGAGTGTAAAATGAATGTAGACAAAAAAGTAATTTAAAGCAGTTTAACATAAGACAGCAACATAACAAAAGTGTTAAATGATGTAAATTGTCTAGCAAGTTCGTATACTCATCGTTCAAGTGCCTGTATGTATATTGTATGTATATTATTATACACACATAGACACATAGAGACAATTCTACACTGCTCCGACCCTGGCTCGGTCCTCTGTGCGCGTTTGTGCAGGCCGTCTTGCGGGGGGCTGTCTTGGGGGTCTGAAGGAAGGAGCTGAGACCCGGCGGGAATTGGGTGTCCGAAGGTGCAGAATGACAGAAGACAATGTCAGGGTTTTACTTGTGTGTATGCTGGGTTCCCTAAGGCACGCTTGGGGCAAGAAGCCAGCTCATCTCGCGGTTTCCTGAAAAAGAACTTTCTGAGCGGTTTTGACGATGAAAGAAGAGTGACGTGCGGTCATTGTCCTTGAGCATGAGAACGAGATCAGGCCCTAACTCCGGCCTGAATCCACATTCCATGATAGCATGCGGATCGAACACCCCGGCTCAATATAGGCAGCAGAAACAGGACAACATATCTTCATCCTGGAAACAGTAAAACAGTGTGTGTGCGTGAACTACGCCTGACTGTCTTGTGAAAGCCTGCATGTGCACATTTGTGCATGTGGGTTTTAGGTATAGATAATAAAGTAGTAGTTAATATAATATTAATATATATATATATATATATATAGTATAAATCTTATATAATAGATAGATAGAGGGGTCATACCATTGGTGAGTGTGGTGAGGTGTGGCCACTGAGGTTAATCCTTACTAATTTTATGGCAAGTCTATTATAAGGTCAGAAGTGGATTATACCGTTTTAATTGAAATCGGGAGAGAGTTGATTAAAAACCAAAATATATGTATAAAATGTTTCTTTATATATTTATGATGTATAAATGTTAATTTATAAGAAAATGCATTAGAACAGTAGATGAGATGAAGTACTTTAATTTAATTGCCTTTTTTTTGTATAAAATAAGACAAGTTATTATTATTCTCAATAAGTAAATTTTTAGCATTATCATTATTATCTTGTTATAGTCAATTACTGATACAGACAGTATGTATAGGTGAGGTGGTTTAATCTCTTTAATTGTTGGTTTGCGAGATTTTTATTGTATTTTTTTAGATTTAAGAAAAGACAATGTACAACATTAGCGTGGCGACTTTCCACTTCAACTAACTGGCGTGTTTCATATATACGTGAGTAGATAATATAATATATACAGCAGCACCATACAGTGGATGTAAAATGAATCATTTTGTGGTATCATAATAAGATCAAGGTATAAAGACTCATCTATATCATCTTCAAGACCACACAGTTTTTGATTTGGTGTGTGCGGGTTACACTGGCTGCATCGTCTACAGCGTCTTCAGGTAAGGGTGATAAACCCATATTACTTGTACACTATTTTTCAATAAACTCTCTTTAGATGCCCCTGGGATGTTGTGGTATTACAGTCCTCTCTGTCAGCTGGAGTATTTTATCCTGTGTCACTTTTGGAAGAGTGATGGGAAGCGGATGATTCGATTATTTCACAGTAAAACCCCATCAATTCAAACTAAAAACCTAATTTATTTGAAACTGTTCCAACTAACCCGCACAAGGATAACCTTCAGCACGCGCTGTGAAATACAGTTGTCTGCGTGCAGATGACTTTTGTTCGAACATGGTGGTTGGCCGAGTCGATTCCAGTGAGTGGATCTGATGTGCGGAGGCGGCTCATTGATGACCAGTCGTGTCAGAATATCAGAGAAGAAAGGGAGGGAAAGCTGAGGTTTTCCACTGGATTTGATGGGTTTGAAGGCATGTGCTGCTGGAGAGCAAACCCAACACATGGATCTGATTTCACTGATCATATTCACTGAAACCGATTCAGAATATCAGGCCTTAGGATTCAGTCAGAAGAAGATCCTCCTCAGACACAGCTGTCCTTCAGGGACTATTTTTCATAGTGTGTGATTGTTTGTAGTGTTTTTTTTCATGAATGTTTGTTTCAAATGTTTGTACAAATAGCACTAAACATTTAAGCAAGCAAAATATCAAAATGATAAATGGCAAAAGGCTGGGATTTATTTAAATAAATGCATGCTTTGTGTGTTTAATTACACACATGCAGCTTATTAGCTATTATAAACCGTGAGTGCTAGTGTACTGGAAACTACAATTATTTTATTAACATCTTTTATTTTAAACATATAATCTTATCTTTGTTTACATATTGTTTTATAATATCTTTATTTAATAAGAGTGTTGTTTTTAGTCTCACTGCAGGTATACTATATAGTTTTTATAATTATTATTTGTGTTGTGCTGGTTTGTAATTTGTCATGGTCAAGTACAGTACTGAAAAAACATGGTTTTTTTTTAAGCAGTGTTTGTGTGTATGGTTAGTACACATGATTTAACTTTGTATTGATACTTATACTATATTTTTATATTTATTATATTTATTCCTTATCCTCTGTTTATTATCTATTTTAATGCATTTGAGACTATCTATTTGTATTTATGTTATGGTCCTAAGTTGTTTTTGACGTATTTGTGTTTTCTAAATGTTATTTAAAAAAAAGGCCCTACACAGCCCTATTTCTTAAAAAAAAATGCATTTTTAAAGTTGCACGCTCATGACTTTTTTTTTTTTTTTTTTAATACAGAATAATGTATTTTCCCCAGATCTTTAAGCTGTACTCTCAAATCTCATTTGCAGTCTGTATATTGGCGTCAGTGACATCAAATCTGCTTTAACACATCTTATAATTTGCTGATTTTGACCTAAACACAAGTGCAAATGAGATTTAAGAGGGTCAAATGTCTCTCAGGGCTTCAGTAGTCCATGTTTGTGGTGTTTTTTTTTGAAGCGGGACACTGTGAATCACCATCACTTTCAAAGCATTACATTTGGTCATTCAAGAAAGAAAGAGAACATGTGGTTAGAATGACAAATCATGAAAATCATGACAAAATGATTGCGTGAACTGTCCCTTTCATGATTGCAGTCTGCTGTGCTTTCCTCATTTTTTTGTCGTCTCAGAGGGGATGAGGGGGGTGGAGATGTGCTGATCTCACCGTTACCGTCGGTTACCAGAGCCTCCCTCTCTCTCTCTCTCTCTTTCTCGCTCCCTCCCCCTCGAGCTTCTCCTCTCATCTTTTCCCTAGAGCTGCGAGTGAGAGACACACTCACACTGCCAACGCTCTGCTGCATGCCGGATCCAGTTTTTCTCACACTACTATGCCTGTGTACTCTGCGTTTTAACTTGCGTGTGTGTGTGTGTGTGTGTGTGTAAGTGTAAGGATACTACAGAGCACTCGTGGTGGACTAGGATTCCTCATATTTAATGGAAGGATTGTACCACGGTAAGAGCTTTTCCTGCTGCTCCGCGCGGCCACATCTGAACGTGTGTGTGTGTGTGTGTTTGCAGTGACGGAGAGAGAGGCTTCCGTTTCCACACGCTGTAATGAGTTCTGCTCGTGTCTGAATGGCAAAATTTTATTTACAACCATTTTGGTTGGAATACTTGCAGCAGAAGGAAAACACTGCATGTTTAGACTGAAATGGTAAAAAAAAACTTTTACTGAAATATATAGAGTTAAACACTAAAAACACATACCCCTAATAAAAAAAATAATCTAATGTGCATAATGATACTGATAATTTGACAGAAACAGACATTTCATCTTATACCAGTAGTGATAGCTAATATAAATGTATAATATTTGCAAAAAAATCATAAATCTAAAAAATATAATAATTCTATAAAAAATAAATGCTATAAAATATAATATATAATATATAATATTATATAAATATAATATATGCACAATTTAAAATACACACAAAACATAATTTCAACTGCAAACACAATTCAGTGCAGTTAAATAGCATGCATCTTTATAATTTGTTACAAAAATTGGTTAATTTTTAGTTAATCATAGATTTTTAAGTCTTAAATCAAAAATCAAAAATATGCAATAAAAAATAAAAAAATAATAAAATAAAAAATTAAAACTGTTAACTACTTAATACATAAAACAAAAAAAAAAAAAACAAATCTACCATTCTTCCACTAATGGCCTAATTATACTGAATGTGTAAAATGCAAATATTGGCCAATATATATTGTGCATCCCTAATTGTTTTTGCTTATTTTGGGATGCATAAATATAGAAATGTTTCCTGGTTCAGATTATTTACTGATTCCGATACCGATATTGATACCGATAACTTAAATAAAATTTTATTACCAGTATAATTCATTCATTTATTTTTAAGCATTCTCACTAAAATCTTTCTAAAAAACACTTAAACACTTAAAGTTGACATTAAAATGTAAATACATTGTAAAGATGGATGATAGTTTAATGCTTCTGTAATTTGGCATAGAAAAAGAGTTTACTTTTTATATTAGAATATATATATATATATATAGTATATATATATATATATATATAATTTGCTTTCAAAATCAGCCTAATTGAACTGATTTAAATTATGCGATCAATGATATATCATGCATCACTAATAATTATTGTTTATTTCTGTAAACTTTAATTTAATCATTATCATTTAATCACGAAGAGTTCAGCTTCAGAGTAACTGAGACATTTAAAAGTGTGAATTTAACCCTCATTGATTTAGAGAGTTTCTCGTCCATTTTACTAATGTATATCTATCATAGAAGAATAACATTATAGATGACATAAACAGCTAGATGCTGGTTGATTCAGTGGTTTAAGTACTTTACATCTTTTGAAGTATGCATGTGTAATTCTTCGATACTGTGATTTTTCGGGAACTGTAAGCAAAATGTAGGCCGAACGCTTCTGCATGCATATATGCACATTTATGTATGATAATTAATGAAGAGAGTCTATTGTTAGCGTTTGGAGTAGTTGTTGTTGGCATAGTGATATTAAGGTCAGATGCAGATTGATGTATGTGTGGTTATTATTTCTGTTCTGATTGTATTCAAGTGTGTTGTCGGTGCATGCGCTGAACTCTGTGACCCTGATATTTGGATTACTTATGACTGATTGCTTTCCTGCGCTTGGAAGCGTGCCGTGTGTGTGTGTGTGTGTGTGTGTGTGTGTGTGTGTGAGAGAGGTCATGAATGCTGGCCTGAGTGTGTTTGGCAGGTGTTT
>NC_056615.1:25202603-25202900 GCF_018340385.1 Cyprinus carpio | reverse complement strand
TAATGAAATAATGGATGCATTTTATTTTATTTAAAATAATTGACTAATTCAAAGAAAAAAAAAGAAAAAAAATTACATAGGCCTAAAGGCGCACATATTCGTTTCGACTGTCTGATCAGCCTCACATTCTGTTCCTGTCAATCATACACGAGGTGTCAAACCAATTATATGGCATGAGCGAGGGGCCGAGTCATCACACACACACCACTCACACAGTGTCAAACTCGGAGAAGAAACCGTATCAGCCCCTCGAAAGTAAGGCAGCTTGCATTTCTGAATGCAAATCTCTCATAAAAT
>NC_056615.1:25199760-25202512 GCF_018340385.1 Cyprinus carpio | reverse complement strand
ACCAGTTTAATCCTTTCAGTTATTTATTTTTCTTTAATATGGGTTCTATTATGTTGTTCAGATTGTATTTGTTTTGTAATGTTGTTGTTTCTATACATTAAAAAGTTGTCATTTAAATGCAAATGTTTAATAGTATTCTTTTTTCATAACAAATCAATGCATTTTTAAAGAAATTGTGAGACATTGTGAGTATGATTTCATTTAATAATTTAATTAGAATTGATTTCACACCTATCATAGTCAAAACATTATAGTTTTTTTTTTTAAAGAGCCGTTTGTGAGCCAAAAGAGCCGGCTCTTTTCAGTGAGCTGAGTCAAACGAGCCGGCTCATGAAAAAGAGCCGAAATGCCCATCAACCAATAAGATTCCATGTACGATGTCGCGTTTTCATTGGTCAGTCGTTGAAGCCTATTTCTGATTGGTTGTTGCCGTTTTGACAGCGTTTATGCCAAGAGCAAAGAGAAAGAAATCGAAGAGAAGAGTACTTGGCCATGCGCGAACGCACGGGACACAGTCTAAGCACATGAACTTTTGTTTTTATATATGTGTTTTTGTTCTGGATTGCACTGAACACGTTTTCAGTGCAGGCATACTCTCTGAGCGAGCCCAGAGAAAATTCTTACAAGAGCAACGTGTATCTGAGAGCGCGCCCAGTTCCCGCGAGCAGAGAGATTAGCGCTCCGCACATTATATTCCGCGCGCGAGCAGAGCTATTAGCACTCCGCACATTATATTCCACTCGAGGAGAGAGATTCGCACTCGGGCACATTATATTCCGCGCGCGAGCAGAGAGATTCGCGTTCGCGCATTATATTAATGTACTTTAGCGCTACAATAATGCGCTCTCGACATTTGACAGGGAAATAACGCCATACACAGATTAATAAATGTATTGTTCCACGTTTGTTTGTGTACCACGCGCAAGGTTTATGAGCATAGGCCAAGTCTTCTTCTCCGTTTTTAGTGTACCTCTGTGGCAGAATTACAGCGCCACATACTGGTCTGGCATGTATACTACATTGTTTTGTGGTTTCGTGTGGACGCGGATATTTCTTGAGACGAGGGAAAAAAAAGATCGGATTGGGGTAAGCTCCGTCTCCGTGTGGACGGGGCCGAATAAGTAAAGGGTACTTACGGTTATGGATAGAAATGTAGCGGAGTAAAGAGTACAATATTTGCCTCTCCAATGTACTTGAGTAAAGTCATGAGTACTCCCCAAAAATGATACTTGAGTAAAGTAGGCCTACAGATCCCTCAAAATTGTACTTAAGTACTGTACTCAAGTAAATGTACTCCGTTACTGTCCGGCTCTGGCTGTAATGTAGCACGAAGCTCATCGCCAGATCCACGGGCAGTGCTTTAGCATGCTGCAGTTTAAGCTCCATCACGCAACGTTTATTAATTTCTAAACACAGACAAAGAATAAAGGAGGAAAATGTGTTTTTATCGGAGACGACAACGTATAGTCCATGTTAGGCTCTTTCACATTCGCATTTTCCTCTTGATGTTATGAGATAGTTTCGGTTTCATTTAGACCGTGGGGATTTCCTTCAGGAGTAGATACTCATAGGCCTATATAATTAGGGCGAATATTTTTTTCCCCTCTGCTTTCAAAGCCCAAGCCAGAAGTCGAGCAGAATAACAACAGGCTCGAACTCATAACAAACATAAAACTTGACCCATATTGCCAAAACGGCATTACCATGGCTCATGAATATTAATAAGGCAACATGACTGCACAGTCTAGACCACTGGTTCTCAATTTTATTTTTTGGCGCCGCCTCCATAGAAAACCCCAAACACCATAAACTGTCTAACAATAAAATGTTAATAAATGCAAACCCCCCATACACACACATAATTAATATTTCTTAATTTATCTGATGCAAGTGAGAGAAAAAAACAAAAGCCTACAATATTAGGAGTTAAAGACGTTTTTCTTGAAAAACATAGCCTTTCTTTCAGCTTTACATTTTGTTTTCTGATAAATAACGAAAAAATAAAAAATAAACTGAATGAAGTTGCTACATTGTTATTTATTTAATTTCATGGTTTTGTTTAATCTAATACTCCTACAGCATGGCAGGCTGAAAAATATTAGCAGTGTCATATCTATTGACCTATTGAGTTCTCATTATGTGTCATTAAATTTTATCATTGCTTGTTTCTTCCTGGTTGTGTTCTTCTCATGTTGTGAGAGATTCTTTGGGGTGAGAAAATAATTAAAACGTGTAATAAATGTGACATCTGGATTATTTCATGGTCAGTCAACATTAACACAACACTGATCAAGTAATCTAATACAAGCCAAAACTAAAAGAACATAGAAGTAAACTGAATACAGTAAAAGCAGCCAAAAAAAAATATATATATATATATATATATAAATACATAAATAATGTTCTATACTAATAATACATTCAGGTGATATTATCATATCAAACAAAGAAACTTATGAATGATGGTGAAATCATGACAATCTTTTACCAGTGATATTGAGCTGACTGTTGCTAGGCAGAATTCACAGTAGCAGGTTTTATTTAATTTGAGAATAGTGAGAGAGAGAAAACTACAAGTCTGATCTGACTGGAAACTTTCACATGAGAAAGAAAGCATGAGAGGAGATGTTTTTTGAAGAATTGTACTTTTCATTTAATACATATATACATTTATTTCAATTAAGTGAAACAACTTCACTAAACATAAATAAATTTTCATCAGAAATCAAATATGAATATTGAATATAGAAAA
>NC_056615.1:25196348-25198129 GCF_018340385.1 Cyprinus carpio | reverse complement strand
TTCACAGCTGGTCACGAACAAGACGTTTCCCAATGCGCTGAGCAGCGCAGCATCTCATTCCGCTTTCTCAGGGAACAAGGTTACAGCTAAGTAACCGGGAACGTTCTTGTTCCTACAGTTATGCAGACATTATTTAAGTTTACATTTTGTTTTGAAGTGTAATGTCCTCTTCGTTAAATACTATGCACACAATTAAGTGTAAGGGTGGACATTATAAATACTACAAATATTCTTTTCTTATCTTAATATTTGACAGTTCTGTAAGGTCCACGCATGCGGTCCAAGGAAGGTATCCGGTGCTGGCTGAAGGTTGCTTGCACGTTCGGTCTTTTCAGCGCGCAAGGTTATTCAATTTAAATCCAATTCTAATCTGACTCCATTTTAGTATGACCTCGAATTTAGGTTGAAAAGGCAAATGGTTGATTGTCTGTCTCTAATTATTATTATTATCATTCTGACATTGGATTATTCTAGTTAACTCCCTACTTTATATTTACTCGTTCATTAGGAATCTATGTCGCTCAGGGTGCCCCACGACGGCCGTTCTTCTAGTCATATAACTATGTACAACTTAATTAAAGCTAAGACAATAATCAGCGGTTATGCTAGTACTCTTTATCTAGCCCCGATAGTTAAAATTAACTACGTACAACTTAAAACTCAAACAATAATCAGCGGTTATGCTCAGAGGCGTGTCTACGTGGTGGCCAAGGGTGGCCACCCCAGGTGACCCCCCCCCACCCCACCCCACCAGATGTCTTGCGATAGACTCGTTTTAAGTAAATTTCTAACTGCATCTGGCAGTGGCGGATCCTGGCATGTGTAGCTGCCTAAGGCCGCTTTCTTCTCCTCTTTATACTTAATTTTAGGCGGTTTCCAGGGGCGGACTGGCCATCTGTGTGATCTGGAGAATCACAGAACCAGTCGGTACTTCCAGGACGGCCGGCGGGTTGGCCCACTACCCGCCACACACGCAGGTCATCACCTGTTTTTTTTTCCTCCATTAATCTGTTTCACACTCCAGTACTGTAGGTGGCAGCGATCCACCTTTAAGTTGGATGCCGTTTGCACTGGCCGTGGCTTGCCAAGTAAGGAGAAAGAAGAAGTGGAAGAGTAGGAAGAAACCAACAGCAAAGAGACATTAGATAGAAAGAAGCATAGAAGCAACCAAAACAGCTATGCATAATGCGCACTGCTGGTAAAAACGAGAAAGAAAAAGGGTGGGGCTGAGAAGGAGAGAGAGAGAAAAAAAAAAAAATTGCGGAATTTAGATACTGAAGCCAAGCAAATGTCGCAAACTAACTGAAATATTTAGCTTGGCACAGCCAGCAGCAGCACCCTCGCAGTTAAATATTAGCAGAGATTGAAGAAGTGAGTCAGAACCGCTATGCAGCAACATGCCACCAGTGATGATGATGGAGGGACAGAAAGATGAGAGGTTACCACAGGCCGATCCAGGCAAGTACGTATGGAACCTGAGAGGAGAGAGAGTTACTTGCTAGGGATGATGTTTAGGAAGTGTATTCAGGTTGCTAAATTTTACGATTACCAGTAGTTAAAACAGCTAAACTTCAACATTTTAGCTGTAAAATTGTCCATGCTAGTAGCAATAATTATATATGTTGTGCTTTTACTTTAAAAATGTTGGTACGTTACCAGTTAATGCTTACAAACTTGAAGGTTACTTGGTAATGGTGTATTTCATTTAGAGGTGGTATAATTATTGGCAGGAGATTAATAATGACAAAATTAATTAAGACAGATGGAATAGGATTGTATTC
>NC_056615.1:25117908-25196135 GCF_018340385.1 Cyprinus carpio | reverse complement strand
GTATAGTATCATGAGCCACAATTAAAGTCTTGTGACACTCATGCCAGGCGTTATTGTTGTTGTCGAGTTTCTGCGTGCCGATTGCTTTGGGCCGGGCCTAGTCAAAGTCCAGGGCCGTTTTTTAGTCCCAGTCTGTCCCTGGAGGTTTCTATAGCGTGATATTTGACATATTGAGAGCGCATAATGTTACGTGATCCATGTAATGCGCGAGCACGAATCTCCACTCGCGAGTGGATTTCCTTCACTCACACAAAACTGGATGTGTGCTTTTAAATATACATTGTTCTTTTATGAATTGGCTCTGCTTGTGCTCAAAGATTACGTGTATGTTCAAACGTTCTTGCATCACTGAAGACTAGAAGCGCCTTTTTTCTAATTTAGATGAGGAGTAGGCTTATCTCATTAAATGGAAGCAAGCTGATTATAGTCAGCCTTCTCTAGTTATTTCTTTTATTAATAGCCTTCTTATTTTAGTTAAGTGCTTAACGTATAAATATGCATTTATTCAATTGTTTTATTAAGCGCATTTGTATTTTGTTGTTTTTGTATATAGTTTTGCAATAAAAGCGTATTAACCAGGTTCCAGAAATAATTACTAATGGTGCTTCTAAAATTAGTGAGGGTGCTCTAGTCTTAATGCCCATTTTCACATATTTTCTCCCGTCTATTGCTTTGGTCATCATTGTGTCAATCACTGCTACTTCGAGAGTGAATCCCACATAAATATGCAGATGTCCCCCCCGCCAACCTCTTTTGAGCCAGTGCCCCAGACTGGCCACCCCATTTAAAATGCTCTAGACACGCCCCTGGTTATGCTAGCACTACCTGTCTAGCCCCCCGACAGTTATATACGTACAACTTAATTAAAGCTGAGACAATAACCAGCGGTTATGACCAGTGCTCTGACTAGCCCCCCATAGTTATTGCAACTGAGTACAACTTAACTAAAGTCAAGCGGTTAGTCAGAAATCTAAAACCTCACCTGATGAGCCCTATGCTTCATCTAGCCTGAGTTTTAGTATGCACTTAACCCTGGACGCAGATTTGCGGAAACATAGCCTTCACTTAATCTACTTGAGGAAACAATTTCAGAGTAACTCAGAGTAAATCAAATGTAACAATTTATTATCAGTCAGGTAAGTATTATGCCAATTACATAGCCAATTCAGACATCAAATTCTCAAAGATGAATCTAAGAGTAAAAGATGCATACCTGACTTTTAGAAAAATACATAAGTATGAAGTGTGTGGACACACTTCATGCTAAGGGCTCATTCTGGCTACAGAAGGCCCTGATCCTTTTGCTGCAATCGTTTAAATACCTCAGACCAAGACAAACATCCCCCGAGATGGAGACAGGAACTAACAATTGGAATTTGCATCAACTCAGGTCCCAAGTCTGGGTGGTTTTACAACTCAATGGGAACAGGAGGTAATTTACATGGAGGACCCTGGGAAGGGGCACTCCCATTAATCAAAATATCTCTTAACTCTTAGGATCTGTATTATCTTTTAATGTACTTTTGTAAGATTGAGACCATTGTACCAGTTGCACTGAGACATTTCAAATCATACTAGACATGACTGTTAGTTCACTTGCATTGACATTTTCATGTAATCATTTTGAGCAGATTGAGTAGAAGGAAGCATGGGTGAAGGGATTTAAAATGAAACAAATGGCCAGAAGGGAAGGAGGTCTCCTGCACCTCCACTCTGTGGGGTGTCTCGAAGATGCCCATGAATGTTTGTATTGTCTGTTTCTCAGGAGATCAAAGTATATCAGGTTCTTTCATCCTTACAGTTCAAAATACACGCATCACTTTTTTACTGCTGTATTTTTTCAGATAAAGAGTGTAAATATGACAATGGCATGACACTAGCTAAGGTCTTAAATTCAACCACTGAAAATACATAATATTCATATTCTTATGATTCTCAGCTAAGAGGACATTCTGTAGGTGAATGTGCCATGGAGGCAAGCTTGGCAATCATGATTGTGAACTGAGCGAAGCAGGTTGTATGTCAAATCACATTTGCTTTGGTGATAGAGAACAATATTTCAATCTCAGAGTGAACAGAACCATTGCAATTATGGAAGCTCGGTACTTAATTTATTTATTTGTATTTTTTAAGTTAAATCCTTAAATCAAGCATTATTAAAAAGATTACTTTTATCTACATGATTAATCTAAGATGAAATTTTGTAAATGAAGAAAGTGCCATATTTGTCAAATATTGATGAAGGTCTTTAGTTGCTAGGTAGAATTGAGTGTAACATGCTGTGAATCAAATCACATTTGCTGTATTTGGTGAATAAAAAAAACAGATGATGAAAACTTAATATCTCAGTGTGATCAGGAAAGTTTGGGCGATTTATCAGTAAATTAGTGGTTTTAATAAAAGTTCTTAGAATTTGACAATGGCAAGTCACTGATTACAGCTAAATAAATTTACATTAATTACTATTTATTATTTTACTTCTACTTATCTACAAGAGCAAACGGCTATAGGTTTTGGTTTTCAAATAAAAAAATATTTAGTGTAATGTTTTAAAGACCGTATTGGATAGAAATAGTTCAGAGATAGCTGGATCCACCAGTCAGTTATCTATCAGTTTTTTGGAATCTACTTTAACAAAAGAGTGACACTTAAGAGCTCTTTGTAGTCCTAAATTATATTTGTCTGGTGTCATTTCTAAACAGCTCAACACTCTTCCTTCCTTCTTGTGTTTATTGTGAATATACCACTATATTTCACCAGCAAAAAATCTATAAATTCTGCTGCATGCCTGAAGTGTTGAATACAGTCATTTTGATTCTGATTAATATTTCATATCAACTTTGGGAAGGAATCATGCATTTTAACATCATATATCTGTAATTCTAGAATATTCTGCTGAATTTAAAGCAAAAGTTCATTAGATTCTGATGAAATATGTATGCTGCTGTTTTGGCAAGAGAAAGACAGACATTCACCGCTTGGCCCTTTTTGTGAGGTTTATTTATTTTTAAAGAATCACAATAAGATTACAATGTTTTGAAGCCAACCAATATACAAAAAATATTATTGTAACTTAATTTAGATTTAGTAACCTCAAATCAATGAAAATAGTTTACTGTACTGTACAGATGTTGATGTAAAGGTTTAATAGTACAGTATCTTAAACATTACAATAATCAATATTATTCAGTAGTAAAACTTATCATCAAAATTATGTGAAACAAAAAGAAAAAAGTATACAAACAGAAAAAGCCCAATAATCCCATCCAAGAAATAAAATATGAAGCCTACATATTGTTTAATTTTATTGATGGAATAGCCCAATAACACAATTCATCCAGAGTTAAAGTTATTTTAGGTTTTGCAGGAGATAGTTTTCCATGACTTGTTAGCATTGCCCTGATTTATTTCATATTCTATTTCCTTTAGAAACATCACATACGCAACAAGAGATGACTACTATACTATACTATGACTGACTATACACACTAGAAAGTGTTTACTTTCACAAGTTTCTCTTGTTTCATAATCAGTACAGATATCACAAATCCTACAAATTAATCAAACTCGCAAATCAATTATTTGTATTCTTGGTTTCTTTTGGTCACCAAAGAGAAATATATATATATTTTACAATTAAGCTCTGAGATCAACATGCCATCTTAAAATGAATGAAAGTTCATACAATTAAAGAAAAACAAAAGAGGAACATAAAGTGTGAAGAAATAAAAACTTTACTTTGCAGATGTAATTAATGTAGAACCATAATATAGATAAATCCCATCACTGAAAACTATGATTGTGTGTGCGTGTGTGTGTGTTGTAAGCAAGATGGACAGCAGGATAAGCATCATGTTTTACTTCATCTCTCGCACTCATCTGGTCTCCTAAAATGCCAGAAACAGAAACAGATTACATTTCATTGATTTCACATGACTGAAACAGCTCCACTAATCAATAATAATAATAATACACTTACATCTTTATGCTTTTGGATCTGTATGAGCTGAGCTGTTCGATCCATCATCAGAGCCTACAACAGAAAACACAAATTACAACAATTATAATCATCATGACAATATAGCTACATCACACAATAACATAATTAATTAATTCTATTTAAAGAAAAATATTGTAGAACTATATATTTTGACTCATTGATTTTACATGACCAAAATTTTAGAAATATAAACATATTAATATTAACCACATCGTGAAGTGCAGAGCCCATCTGTTATTAATAAATATCAAACAGATATTATGAAAAACTTACCATTAACAGGTTTGAAGCCTGAAAAACAGAAAGATTAAATATTAGCACACAAATGTTTAAAACATGTAATGTAGTCAAGAGTGATGATAATATTATCTGAATCTCTCTCACCTTTCTTTTTCTGATAGACCTTATACCCAGCAACACCAATCACAATCAACAGGAGGACAGCAACAACAATACCAATGATGATGCCGATGGGGAAAGGAGCTAAAGAGAATCAGATCAAGTGAAAACATCAGCTTATTAACGATTCTGGCAAACTGGTAAAGGTTTCAAATTTCATCAGATACAAAAAACAGAATCTATGATTGTTATATCTGCAGAACATTACTACAGTCTGATCAGAGACTGGAAATAGCAAATAATTTCAATTAAAAGGGTCCTAATTATGCCCTTTTACAAGGTCTTGATTTTGTTCGTGTACTAGAACAGGCTTTCAACTAGGTTGTTCAAAAAACACATTATTTTTTCACATATTTTACATTATTACAACACATCTCTCCCCAGTCTGGCATGAACGGCTTGAAGAGTTCCTGTATCAAATGTTAGACAAAGCAGAAGGCCCGGCTTCTTCTGGAAATGTGCTGTGATTGGCTGGTTGGGCTTAGTGTGTGATGTGTGGGATTGTCACCACATTGGCTTCTGATCGGGAAATGTCATGCCCCTTACCATAGCCACCTGCTGTGAGCTTCAGTGTAAATATTGTGTCAAAATCAAATGAGCGCGATTTAAACCCGGATGATTGTAACCACTCTAAGCTTGTCTGTCTTGGGGAAGCTAGCCTGTCTCCAACATAGTGATAATGCTCGTTGCTTTCTCTAATGCAGCTCAACCGGGTCTCGCCCCATTCACGATCTTGTGATATCACAAACTCGAAAAAATAATATGCGTTGTAGTCCAAACGAGTCGTTGTTGTAGTTTTTGAAAAGTGATTTCTGTCAAATAAAATATCTCCCATGAACTGGACTTGAGCTTTGTAACTTTGCAGATCTTTTTTTTATGCTGAAACAGCAACATTACAGACTAACTAAAGTTGAAAAAGTGAAAAAGCATATTAGGACCCCTTTAACATTTAGTTTCATGATCTACTTATCAAGATGATTACCGTAGTTAGTTTTGATCTTGTCCTCTGTCAGGATCTCTCTGATGGTTTTGCCCTGGTGCTCCACCACACAGCTGAACTTGTTGTTCTTCCACTCTTCAGGTTTAACATTGAGGGTGCTTGCTCTCTGGAAGGTCCCGTCCTCATTGATAATAAGTTCTCCAAGATCCACATCCTCATCATGATCTTGTCCATTTTTCTGCCAGGTGATAGTTACTCCACTGGGGTAAAAACCTGTAGTGTGACATGTGACTGGAGATAAAGGATCCTTCTGCAACAGAGACACCTGAGGAGAGACTGAAGAAAGAGAGAGAGATTAAGATAAACAAAAAGATAAAGTGAAAACTCATGGAAATTGAAAATCAGACATAGTCTGCAAATCTATAAGGTTGCTATATATTTCTTCTCATTATCTGTTGTTGTAGTCCTGAGATCACATCAAGAGCTTTTATCAGCCAAATAATGTTATTAATCAGACTGATGGATCAATCAGATTGAAAAGCTTTCATATAATCACCTCAATAGATCTGACTGAGCTCAATCTGAATGAAATTTCAATCAGAATAAAAGAAGTGGTGTAGACCTAAAATAATCTGATCAATAGAATAAAAACGTAAGCATATTCTCATATTCAAATAAACCTTGTGCACATGCAGAATCTATGTGTATCAGAGCGCTTTTATAGATTGATTTACAGATGTTTTACTTCTTATGAATGTGCATATTTATTTATGTCTTTCAAATTGGTCAGTGAAGGAGACTGAATATTTAATAAATATTTCTTCAAAAAAGAGCCCTTCTGCCCTCTCAGAAAAAGAAATGTACAAAAGCTGTCACTGGGGTGATATCTTTTCAAAAGGTATACTTTTGTAGCTTTTAGGTACTGATATGGACTCTTTAGGTACAAAGGTGTGCCTTTTCAAAAGATACCACCTTTTTTTCATATCAGTACCTAAAGATTACATATTTACTACAAAGTGTACCTTTTGAAAAGAAGTTTTTTTTTTCATATCAGTACCGACAATTATACTAACGGACGCTTCAGTGACATTATAGCAGTTCGTTCTAGCGGTGTCTGATGCACTGCACATGTGCTGAAGTTTTGTACAAAATACATAAATGAGCATTTCAATGAAAATGTGAATTGGATTGCAAAGGGTTTATATGATCAGAACTTTCAGAATCTGAAAATGATTGGATTTGTTCAGATTTGACAAAAATGAGTGCATGTAAACATATCCATCTGTTAGATTATTCTAATAGTGTTTCACTCCTGGCCTCATGTTTGTGTGGAAATTCAGTTTGTGTAGTGTTGCTGTATGATACAAATCCCTCACAAATACCAGCTATACATGTTAATATACAACAACATGTAAAAATATGTTATGAATATATCTTAAATATCAAAATGTGATTTGAACAGTCTCTTAACATCCTGCATGTATTTACATCATGTTTCAGTTTTTAAGCAAGTGAATGAAGACAGAGTATAAAGACAGAGAGTGTAAAGGAGATACAGCCACACAAAACCAAACGTTTTGTTGTATACAACTGTAATTTCCTGGTGAAAAGGTAAAGGCTGTTATGATGAATGCTCATTCAGTGATGATCAAAACAACTGATATTCCTACCTTTTCTCTCCAGAGTGTCCTTGCCATATCTCACATACTTCTGTAGCCACTCAATGCATATGTTCTCCAGATAATTAGTTTCAGATTTTGTCTCTGCTCTGGTGGAATCCCATTTAACCTTGGTAATGACAGCTTGAGGATTGGCAGCAGTCCAGGTGAGGGAGCTCTTATCCAGACTGAGGAAGTCCTCTCCATCGTAACCATACTGCATGTATCCTCCTTTGGTGCCATCATCATGCAGCTCACAGCCGTACATGAACTGGAACGAGTGAACACCTGAGAGGAGAGAAACAACATGATATATCACACTCACCATTCTTCATTTCTTCTAATATAACTTTAAGATTTGATGACTAAGCAGAATGTATTTCAGTCTTCTTTTTCTACACAAAACCAAACATCCACATAAAGATGAGAGCAATTATGATTAACTGGTTTGTACTAAAATATACTAGCATTCAGGAGAAGTGAATAGATGAATATGATTACATATAAACATGAAACCTGTGTCTGTGTGAATATATGCTGAGTTCACATGCAGCTTTAAAATATCTGACAGCTGAAGGTTATTCAGTAAAAGGTGAAAGTAAGACTCAACATGAGCTGTTCTTTCATAAACCCTTGACAAACAGTGTTCAGTGCTGCTGCTGATTAAACATATGGCCATAAGACACATGTATGAGAGAACATCATTACAGGCGTTACACTGAAACAACACAGATCTAAGTTTTCTCTAAATGTATGTGTTTGGCTTCTAAATATGTGCTATGTTCGCACTGAGAAATGAACATCTGATGTCTAATATCTTTACAGCAGCACATTCCAATACAATGATGGTGTTATTTGTTTCATTATTATTATTTCTGTTGATCTGTAAATAACTCCAATCAGCAGTGTAGAGGAAAGAATGCAGACAATATTCAGTCAGAGCTGCTCTACTAACAGAAGATCAAAATCCTCCTGAACAACCGCAGGAGAACCAGTTCCTTTCTTATAAAAGAAGAACTAGATTAAAAAGATTGTAAAGTATTTTTATTCTTCAATAAAATCACTAATATATTTTTGTTTGATTATATTTTTTATTTTGTGTTTTGAGAAAATTTCATGGTACTAATTAATATTTATGCAATAAAAACGATCCATTTTCCCATCCAAAATAATAATAAAACAATTCTAATATTTTCATTACATCTAAAGCATCTCTGCAAAAGAAGAACTAGATTGAAAAGACTGTCAAGACAAACTTTATGTTGCTGAGAAAGCAGTTTAAAAAGCCTGAAGTTAGTAGTTTTAAATTTAAATTCCTTTTAAATGCTTGACGTTTAAACACCTGAGATATAACTTTTTTTATTTTCAGTAAAATCAATGTAATATAATTTTGTTCAATAATATTTTGTCTTTTTTATTTTTTTATTTTGAGTAATTTCATGGCTCTAATGAATATTTATGCAATAATTATGATCAATTTATTTCTCATTGAAAACAATCCTTTTTTTCTGTTCTCATCGCGACTATATAAAAGTCACTGAGTTTGGTTCTCTTCTGCTGAAGCAGTGATTGTTAAATATTCAGATCATTTATTTCGGTCTGAATCGAGGCTGTAATCTTGATCAGAAGTGAACGGCTCAGCCTCTCACAGGAAGTGAGGTCACACTGATGTCTGAGGATCGTCGTGGATCTAAAGCGTCTGGATTCGAGAGGTTTGTCAGAAACTCTTGATAAGGTCTGTGTGACAGAAGCGAGTGTTCGTTCATCTTCTGCGATCAGACGCTTCACAATCAGCTCTTCACTGAAGCAGAAACATCTGCAGTCTCTACGACACACAAACACTCTCCACACGATCAGAAGACTTTCATCACACAGAGTCCAGTCGAAGCCTCTCAGTCGCTCACATCGAGAAGAAACTAATAACATCCATCACCAAACACACGACGATTAACAAACACCTCAAACCAAACTAATGACTGATGTTCACACAGCAAACACGCTCCAGTGAACAGCATCTGCTCAGAACTGTCATGATTTACAACTAACGAGTGATTCAGCTCCAGAAGGATATAAATATGAAATAATGATATCAATAAAGAAGTTTAATCACTCGTGAGTTTATAACGGCTCTGCTTTAGTTTCTTCTCGTGTCTGTGTTGTAGTTTCTCTCTGAAAGCAGAGTGAATCTTGTTCTGGACTCTCAGACGCTCGCTCGTCTTGTTTCTTCAGTTTGAGCTCCAGTGTCTCGTCTCTACAGAACAACAGTCTGTGTGTGTTCAGAAGCTTGTTTTTAGCATGCTTTAGTAGCTTGGATTTGCGCCGCGTTTATAACAGTTTTAGCATGTTGCTAACATGATTTAACACACCGCTAGCCTTTTTGTTTGTTTCGTGATTTAGCACATGGTTAGCATCTTTAAGCACATTACTGAAAAGCGTGTCCTAGGCTAGTTTTAGGCTAGTGATAGAGTGAGATTCTGGGAGTTCAGGTTTGAATTTTGTCAGTTGGGTTTTTGAATCGGCTCTGATCTGAACATTCCGTCAGTAGGAAGACTTTCAAATTGAAGCTCTTCAGCATTTCTAGAAAAGGCTAGTTTCAGTCGAAATGAATAGAGGCTTTGTGTGTGTTTAGTCTTTCAGTCCTGAGGATGAGAGCGTCTCCGAGAAGAACAGAAGAAGCTGAGATCAGCAGCCCGTCCAGTCCCTCAGAAACACACTATAATCTACTGAATCATGTCTGATCAGAAAGATCTGTGTGAGGGGTTTCAGGTTTTAGAGGTGCTAGGCTATAAAAACAATAGAAATAAAGTGAGAATTGATCTTCTTCTCAAACTGATCAGTGTCAGCTGAACATGATCTGCTCTGCTTGCGGTGGAGGATTGACCCGGACAGATTATCAAGACAAACTTTATGTTTCTTGAGAAAACAGTTTAAAAAGTGTATGAAGGTTAAAGTAGTTTTAAATTTGAATCCCTTTTAAAAGCTTGATGTTTGAACACCTGAAATGTACCTTTGTTTTATTTTCAGTAAAATCAATGCCAGCATATATTTCTGTTCAATAATATTTTTGTCTTTTTTTATTTTGAGAGTATTACATGGTACTTATTAATATTTATGCAATTTCGTTTCTTACTAAGAAGAACTAGATTAAAAAGATATTGAAAGACAAACTTTATGTTACTTGAATAAGCAGTTTAAAAGTGTAAAGAAGTGGCTGCTGTGAAATAACACAAAAGGCGATAAACAGAAAACATGATTTCTATTGTGATGATGAAAGTAAGTCTGATGAGCGATCAATCAGTGCACAATCAGTGTGATCTGACTCCGCGAATCTTGACTCTTATGAATCAGTTTGGGTAGATCACTCACTGGATAGATCGATCGACGCTGTCCACTGATTCACTGCAGCGGATGTCATGTGATTTCCATCATGTCAGTAAACTGAAGCATAAACTGTTTCTGTGTTGTAGTGGTAGTATTTTAGGTTTGTGGCTCAAATCAGTATAAAGTCACTGAATGAATTTATTTAAAACACACATTAGGAAGAGAACATTCTGTCATAATAACTGGTAATTTAATTTAAAAAAGGAAATGTTGCCAGTAAGTAGTTGATTATACTTAATATTTAGGATCAATTGTGCTTCCAAGTACTTAAAGAATCATTAATGAATCAGTTGGCCAATGAACTGGAACCTTAAATTCTTTATGATTCCCTGTCTCTCTACTCATCTTTTATTTGACCGTCTAAAGCTAATCGAGAGATGTGTTTTTCACACAAGGATTCACGAATTAAACTTACGCGCAAAACTGGAATGCTCACATAAGGCATTTTGCGAATAAAGCGCCCGTTTCCATCAATGAGAAGGCTGAAGAGGAGCAAAATGTCCGCTTCCCTGATTAACTTGCGCCAAATATCACGAAAGAAAAAAATTAATTTACTGCGGCAGGAGAGAAGCGCACTGTATATAATCACTTCTGAATACAATAAACTCACGAGCTTCAGGCGAAGCGTGGTCATGTCTCTTATTTTCAGGAGTCTGCTGTTTGTGAGCGCAGTTCTGGAGTTAATTATAGCGAAGCTCTCTTTGGCGAGACTTACATCAAGCGTTTTAGAAAGACAAAACTAGTGTTTCAGATGCTGTGTGATATGAGATCAAATCCAGTTATGCGTCCGTCATAAAGCAGCGTCTTTTGAAACACTTTAAGGAGTTTATTTGGTAAAAGTGTTTCTGTCGTAGTTTTATCGCATGTTTTTTACCGTATAAGAAATTTATCCGACTTAGTTGGTATCACGTTTTTATTGTCACATTTTTTATAATTTATGCACATCTTGGCGTTTCCATCAAGCGTTTTTTTTTGCCATGCGATATTCCAAATTCATATAAATAGCCGGTGGATGGAAGTATACTCATTACAGTTTCTGCGTCAGCAGAGAGCAGAATCTCTGAAGTGAGCCTGATATTAAAATCAAACCCAATCTGCATCTACAGTTGATCTCAGAGCAGAACTAGATGAAGTTCATCAAGATCAACTCTGATGCTGCTTTTCGACAAGAAAACCTCCGTCTGAACGTTTAATAGTTTAATATTTGATGTTTCTGGAGGCGCCTTCAGTAGAGACAGATGTGTGTCTGTTTACTTTTGAATGTTTGTTGAGTTTGGAACAGATTCAATTCGTTTATGACGGCTCCGTTGGTTAGAAAGATAAAATAATAAACTAATTAATCAGCTTAAGTCAGGAAAATAACAGTAATGGCTTCTTGATTCATTCATTTATTATTAATTATTTATTTTGTTTTAAATTCAGATATTTGAATTGATCCGTCTGTCTTTCTGTCTCTCTTCTCTGGGTTCAGTGTGTCTCTGTGACTTCGTTTATAGTTCATTATTCATTATAAACAATGAAAGAGAGCTGTATTTATAGCTCCTGCTTGTCTGTGTGTAGTCAGGTGCTGGTTAAAATTCAGTTATATATTGGTACAATTCAGGTCTCTGAGTCTCAGCAGTGTTTGTTCTCTAGGGCTCTGTTTGTGTTCTATGGAGACTTCGTTCTAAAAGCTTGGAAGTTTAAACACCTGAAGTGTAACTTTTTCATTTAAGTAAAATTAATGTAATAGCATATTTTGTTTTGATAATATTTTTTGTTGTTTTTTTTTTTTTATTTGTATTTTTGGGGAAGGGAATTTCATGGTACTATGTAATTAATATTTACGCCAAGAATAATAGTCACCTTTTTGTCCCATCGAAAACAATTCATTTTTTCCTAATACTGTCATCTCATCTGAAGCATCTCTGTTCACACATTTTTATTTTCAGTAAAATCAATGTAATATATTTTTGTTTGATAATATTTTTTCTTTTGAATTTTGTATTTTTAGAGAATTTCACAGTAATATGAGTAATATTTCACTTGCTTAATAATAATGATACATTTTCCCCATCGAAAATAATTTATACGTTATTCCCCATGAAAAATTTTATTTTTTTATGATATTTTTTTGTTAAAAATTTTAATTTTTTGATTTTGTTTATGTAGTATCGTCAGTCCATTTCTCACAAAGAAGAATGAGATTAAAAAAGATTGTCAAGAAAAAACTTCATGTTTCTTGAGAATCAACTTTCATACCTGAAGTTTGAAGCAGTTTTTAATTTGAAATTGCTTTTAAGCGGCTTGAAACTTAGTTGACTGAAATTTAATTATTTTTTTATTTTTAGCAATATCAATGTAATACATTTTTAGTTTGATAATATTTTTTTCTTTTTTTTAATTTTTGTATTTTGAGGAGGGAATTTCATGGTACTAATATATATATTTTACGCCAAGAATTTTGATCCCTTTTTTTTCCCATCGAAAATTCTTTTTTTTTTTCTTCTAATATTTTAATGTCATCTAAAGCATCTCTGTTCACACCTTTTTTTATTTTCAGTAAAAAATCAATGTAATATATTTTTGTTTGATAATATTTTTTCTTTTGAATTTTGTATTTTTAGAGAATTTCACAGTAATAATTAATATTTACGCAATAATAATGATACATTTTTCCCCATCGAAAATAGTTATTATAATAACATTTATAATATTTTCATCACTAAGGCATCACTGTTCACTGGGGATGTGGTAGCGAGATCTCTGGTGCCCGATCGGACTGGTCTCGCGAAGCGTGATGATATCCTCTAAAAACATTT
This sequence comes from Cyprinus carpio, assembly GCF_018340385.1. NCBI lineage: Eukaryota > Metazoa > Chordata > Actinopteri > Cypriniformes > Cyprinidae > Cyprinus > Cyprinus carpio. The sequence continues at coordinate 25,182,956 of NC_056615.1, read as the reverse complement.
GGCAGTGTTTACATTAGAGCTGAACAATTAATCATTTTAAAGATGGCGAGTCTCAGATTCCAAACACCCACGATCTTATTCCTGAATGACAAATGTTCAGTTATGGCCAGCTATGACTTTCCACATGTATGGCGTCAGGGGAAGCGTGGAAGCGTTTTGTGGCTCCTCATGTTTAAAGCATCATTCCGCGCTGCACCTTTGATCCAGAAAGAGCAACAGTCTTTTCAACCACACATTATTATTTCTGTGTTACAGACATTTAAGCAACAACTACTGGGATAAAAGTTTACAGTTTGGGTATAAACACTTATTCTCTACAGTAGCGATCAAACCGTCAGTATCTGAACACGTGTATGTGTTGTAACCACTGATCTATAATATAGAACTGGATTGCTCATGACGTCATTAAAGTGAAGCCGCCCACCATATTGGTGTAATCCCTAGTGTCGCGTGAAACATTCTATTGAATTAATAGGAAATTGTATGATTTTTAATGAGAAAAACATCACCTAACAAGTCAGCGTTTATAAATCCTGAAGCTATCCCTGTACATTCTTGCAATGCAAACACCCTATGCATGTAAACTGTTATTTTTTTAAATGGGAATTTCCCCCTACTTGTAAAACCTCGTTCATTACAGTATTAGCGAACAACGGAACATTATTCTCATGATTCCTGTCTCTACTCAATCTTTTATTGCCGTCCTAAACTAATCTTTTTTTCATTTGAGATGTTTCTAACAAAGTTACGGGAATTAAAACTGTATGCACAAAAACTGGAATATGCATAAAACGTGTGCGAATAAAGCGAGTTTCCATGCAGCGAGCTGAAGAGAAAAATCATCAATCCTGACTCTAACTTGCGCCAAATATCACGAAAGAAAAACTGAATTTGGCTGCAGCAGGAGAAAACGCACTGTATATAATCCCTTCTGAATTACAATAAACTCCGAGCTTCAGACGAAAACGCGTTCCCATGTCTCTATTTTCAGAGTTTGCTGTTCGTGAACGCAGTTCTGGGAGTAATTATAACGAAGCTCTTTGACAGACTTTGCTCAAACGGTTTTTAGAAAGACAACACCGTGTTTCAAGATGCGCTGTGTGAGTGAGATCACAACCCAGATATGCGTCCCGTCGCAGGAGCACGGTCTTTTCGAAGCACATTAAGGAGGTATTTGGTAAAATTGTTCTACGTAGTTTAGGCGCATGTTTTCTTACGTCTAAGAACTTTATTGACTTAGTTGAGGCATACTTTTTTATTATGCACATTTTTATTAATTATGCGCATCAGGCATTTCCATCCAGAGGTTTTTTTTTATGCGATATTCCAAAATTATATACAAATAGTGTGATGGAAAATTAACAAGCACAGTTTTCTCATCAGCAGAGAGCAGAATCTCTGAAGTTAGGCGATATTAAAAATCCAACCCAATCTGCATATATTGATCTCAGAGCAGAATAGATGACGGTCATCAGATCAACTCTGATGCTGCTTTGACAAAGCCTCGTCTAACGCTTTAAATAGTTTAATAATTGATATTTGGCGTGTCTTCGGTAGAGAGACAGATGTGTGTTCTGTGTACATTGAAGTTTTTGAGTTGAAACAGATTCAGTTGAGTTGAAACGATCTCCGTCGGTTAGAAAAGCATAAAATAATAAACAAATACTAAGCTCTAAGTCAGGAAAAATAAGAGTAAGCTTCTTGATTCAATAATTTATTATTAATTATTATTTTGTTTTACAATTCAGATATTTGAATTGGTCGTCTGTCTTTCTGTTTCTCTTCTCTGGGTCAGTGTGTCTCTGTGCCTGTTAAGTCCAATTCCTTATAACAAGGAACGCCCTTATTTATAGACATGTTGTCTGTGTGGTCTGGTGATGGTAAATTCAGTTATATTAATTCAGGTCTCGGAGTCTCAGCAGGTTGTTCTCGCGGCTCTGTTTGGTTATGTGGAGCTAGTTCTAAAAAGCTTGAGTTTGACACAACAGCAAATGTACTTTTTATTTTTAGTAAAATCAATGTAATATATTTTGTTTGATAATTATTTTCTTTTTAATTTGTTTTGAGAGAATTTCATGGTAACTTATTAATATTTACGCAAGATAATGATCACTTTTTTTCCCCGAAAACAATACATTTTTCTAATACTGTCATCTCATCTGAAGCATCTCTGTTCACCATTTTTTTTTTCAGTAAAATCATGTATATATGTTGTTTGATAATATTTTTTTCTATTGAATTTTGTATTTTTAGAGAATTTCACAGTAATAATTAATATTTACGCAATAATAATGATACATTTTTCCCCATCGAAAATAATTATAATAATAAAACTTCTAATATTTTCATCTCATCTGAAACATCTCTGTTCACACCATTTTCACTTACTCTCTGTTTCTGGACCGCAGAACCAGGCCATTTCTCACAACAAGAAGAATGAGATTAAAAAGCTTGTCAAGAAAAACTTCATGTTTCTTGAGAATCAGATTAAAAAGCCTGAAGTTTGAAGCCAGGTTTTAATTTACATGCTTTTAAACGCTTGAAGCTGACACTGAAATTTATTATTTTTTATTTTTAGTATATCAATGTAATACATTTTAGTTTGATAATATTTTTTCTTTTTTGATTTGTATTTTGAGAGAATTTCATGGGTACTATATATATTTTACGCAGAATTTTGATCCTTTTTTTCCCATCGAAAATTCTTTTTTTTATTCTAATATTTTACTGTCCTCTAAAGCATCTCTGTTCACACCTTTTTATTTTTCAGTAAAATCATGTAATATGCTTTTGTTCAATAATATTTTTTCTTTTTGAAATTTTTAGAGAATTGACAGTATAATTAATTTACCAATAATTATGATAATTTTTTTCCCATGGAAAATAGTATTATCATAACATTTATAAATTTCATCACTAAAGCATCTCTGTTCCTGGGGATGTGACGAGATCTTGGTTCTCGATCGGACTGGTCTCGCGGGAACGTTGATGATATCCTCGCTAAACATTTGGCAGTGTTTACATTTAGAGCTGAACAATAATCATTTAAGATCACGATCCAATTCAAACAACCCACATGATCCTTTATTCTGAATGACTCAATCTGAGGATCTGAACATGATCTGCTGCGGTGGAGGAGGATGGACAGCTTATCAAGACTAACTTTATGTTTCTTGAATAAGCAGTTTAAAAAGTGTGAACTGGCTGCTGTGAAATAACACAAAGACAATAAACAGAAAACATAATTTTTATTCGCGATGTGATCTGATGACGATCAATCAGTGCAATCAGTGCGATCTGACTCCGCGAATCAGCGACTCTTATGAATACGATTCAGTGAATCACTCACTGAATGAATCGATCAGGCAGCTGTCCACTGATTGGCTGCAGCGGATGTCATGTGATTTCCATCCGTCAATCAAACTGAAACATGAACTGTTTCTGTGTTGTGTGTGTGTGTTTTTAGGTTTTGTGTGACTCAAATCTGTTATAGATTTACTGAATTTATGTTTAAAACACACATTAGGAAGAATGTCCCCTTCAGGAGAAATCATAGTTAAACTGTATGTTATAGTGTGTCTAGGATGTGTGACAATGTGTGTGTGTTCTGCTGTTTTATCACCTTTTGCCAAAACTGAAACATAACAATGTTTGAGTCATAAATATGACTAAATTGTAAAAGTGTCCCAATGTGAAAAATTAAAAAAATCACTACCTTACTGTACAATAAAAAATACAAAAGTGAATATTTCTGTCCTCAGTGGATATTAGTGTTTATTTAACAAACACATCTTTAATACTGATAAGATGTTAAGTGTTCCTGTGGCTCAGTGGTAGAGCATTGCGTTAGCGGCGCAAAAGGTTGTGGGTTTGATTCCAAGGGAACACATGTTAGGTAAAAAATGTAAGCCTGAATGCACTGTAAGTCGTTTTGGATAAAAGCATCTGCTAAATGCATTAATTTAATTTAATAAATTTTAAAATAAAATAAAAATAAAAATAAAAGATATTGTAAATGGTATGTAAATGGTCGCTGTACTCCTTACACTATATTATTAGTGTGTATATGTATATAAAAGTAAATGTAAAATAATCCAGAGCCTGGAGGTTTGTACGAATACATAGTGTGAAGAGATATTTCATTGGCAAGTAAAACTAATGTCTTTATCTGTGTGTGTAAGGAGGTTTGTTACCAATTTACCTGTTGTCTGGTTGAAGCGTCCCTTTAGGGTCTGGATGTTGACTTTGTAGGTCTGATGGATGCCAATACCAATCTGAGTCTCTTCGTCCCAGTAATCTGCTCCCTCACTCTGTCTCATCCACTCAGTCTTCGGCACAGCTTTCATTATGTTACTGTCAAAATACATAAACTGCCCTTCATCAACCAGACCAACCATAGTGAACTCTGGGAAGTCACTGATTCCAGACACAGCAGTGTAGAAATATCTCAGAGAGTGTGTTCCTGAAGAGAGAGACACAAACAGAGAGAAGTTCAGTCATCATCTCCACATAAAGCCTGAAATGTAATATGCCAGATTAGTGTGAAATATGAAGTAAAAAAATGGTGTTTATCCTGCTGTTCATTTAGCTTACAACACAAATACACACATTTTCTCTCTCACACACAGGATCATAGATCTCAGTGTTTAAAGGGATTGATCTGTAGACTATTATCTGTCTGTTGTCCGATTGTTGTCTTCTTCATCTCTTCCAGTCCAAGCTTTTACTAATTTGAACGATGACTGAACCCTTGTATAACAAGCACTTCTCCTGTTTATTATCATCTCATGGTAAATCACTTGTTGTATTCTTCGTTTGTAAGTTGCTTTAAATAAAAGCATCTGCCAAATGTCAATTTAAATATGGCAAGAAGCCGTTTAGATTTTTATTAATTCGCGAGATATAAACTCTTGAAATCAAAATTCATTTGTCCCTAGTTGAAATGTTAATTCTTAATATCTGTAATTATATTTCAACATGTTACATTTGTTATTTCTGATATCTTAAAATGTATTTCTGATATCAACAACTAGGAGAGTAATTTCTGATATATAAAATGACTTTTGTTACTAGTAAAAATCACATTCATGATATCAGAAATTAACATTCTAGCTAGTGGCAATTTAATTATTGATATCAATAATGAACATTTTTACTAGTAGCAACTGAATTGTTGATATCAAGAATAGACATCTGTACCAGTAACCATAGGATAACTGATATCAAAAATAAAGGTTTTTACTAGTAAGAATTGTATTTCTGATATGTGAAATAGTAAGAAATCGATTCTTTGATATCAACAATTAAATCTGAATGGCAGCCTACGGTGACATTTAACTAATGGCAATACAATTACAGATATCAAGAATTATATTTTTACTAGTTGAAATTTAATTCATGATATCAATAATTAGAATTTTAACTTGTGAAAACTGAATTGTTGATATCAAGAATTCATATCCTATGAAGAAATAAAAGTCAAAACGTCTTGCCATAATTTAAATGTAAATGCTTCGTGTCATTGTATCTCTATCTTGTGGCCAAACCAAAACACTGCAGTCAAAATTCCCCAACACTACGCCAAACTGTTTTTTTTTTCTCCAGTTCTTTGGGATTTTGGCATTTTGATTTTTATTCTGCTGTAATGGTGCTGATAAAACACATGGTAAGACTATCAGAATGCTATGAGGTTTATTCTTAATTAATATTAGACTAAAGTGTAGCAGGTTTATCGAGTAGCGCGTCATCAGTATCTGGGCAGAAAAACGCTTCTCAGGTCAGAAACGAAACTGATCTGATACAGCAAACTAGCGCTCTAGAATAAGTTTTACATTTTCAAACTCAAACCAATAAATATAGGCTATCTGTTAGCTACAATAACTACAAGCTATTTAGTCTATATATTTATTTATTTTATTACACGCGCATGTTTTGGAATACACTGCATTTCTTATTCTCCTGTTTCTCAGCATAATTATTATTATTTAATACTGTTTAGTATTACGCTATTATAATTGTTATTATTTTGATTGTTATTATTATTATACCAGACTCACAAATCATGAATGAGATCTTATGTATCTCAGCAGTTACCAAAGGCATCAAATACTAATTCAGTCATTAGATTCATTACAAAACATTATAAATATAGGCCTATGAAACACGTTAAAATACACGTCTCTGAAAAAGTGTTAGTAACACGAATCTTTGACTCAAGTGGGCTATGTAGGTCTGTTTCAGTATAACAGAATAACGCTTAAAAAGGAATCATAAAACACATGGTATACTATATCTTACTGGTAAATTAAAATAATCACTCACCAGCATAGGCAAGATGAGCTCCAAGGAGCAAAAGCAGTACATCCCGCATCATTTCTTTTGCCTGAAAAACAATTCCTTTCAGAAAAACCTTCTTCAGATTTGACTTAAGTGAACCTGATGCTTCAGCTATCGCTGCTGAAATGGTGACATAGCCTGCGCCTGCGCCCAATAAATAGCCCTGAAATTGTAGCCAATAGGTTTTCGATGTCTGACGTCACGAGTTACTAAGTGAGGGCTTCCCCTTCACTGGGCTGATCATGAAAGTAAAGACAAAATAGTAAACAAATGAATATGGAATCATGTGACATATGTCTGTAAGTAATGAATATTTTTTTCAACTTGCGCTGATGGAATTCACTGAAATGCTTGTCTACAAACATACTGCAAATCAAAAAATCAACTTATGTGATTTACTGTATGTATATATTAATAATAAAATATAAATCTCTACAAAAATCAACTTTATGTGATTTACTGTATGGTTATATTAATAATAAAAAATATAAATCTCACACTGTAGTTGTTGACTCATGTTTGTAATTTTTCTGAGGATGTCTCTGAGGAAGTTAACTGTAATATAAATCAAATGAATAATCTTGCTGTAGTATGGAGAGAATACGGGACGAGTTTAAAACATTGGTCAGAAACACACCATCAGTTTAAGAAATGAAGTACATAGATGACATCACTATCATATTAGCGATCACCAGCCCCTTGAAGTGATTTGATTGCAAAGCTGCACATCTCTGTACAGAAACATAAAGGATTTATAGACAAACAATACATTTGTGTTATAAAAATTAACATATCACTTTTTGAATTATAACTTAATTTGCAATAAATGACAAGACTGGTGTAATATATAAATAAGAAGATTCTCATGCTTAAACTGAAACATTTACTCAAAAAAATCTCAAACAGAACCTTAATGCTGATCAGATGAGGAGGACATGAAATTTCCTGTTTACTACCACCTGGGATTACACACAGTCTGGAAATAAACTGAGACATGATGTATGTGACATAATAGTGAAGTGATCTGCAACACACACACACACACTGCAAGTTATTTTTGTTTGTTTATTTTGTTTAAAAAACTCCTATCCCATGGTTTATCTATTTGTTAAATCATTCTTCCCAACTGTTTTGCTGCTTTAGAATAGTTTTTCCTATTTAGAATAAAGTTTTCTTTTCTTTCTCTTTTCTTTTTCTTTTCTTTTTGCTTTCTTTTCTTTTTCTTTCTTTTCTGTACAACATTTTAAACTGATGTCCATATTTAATAACAGCATAACAAAACCAGCTGTTATTATTTTTATTATATTATGGTATTATGTTCACAGACCAATATGATATTATTATTATTGTTGTTGTTAAATTACACACACACACACACACACACACACACACACACACACTATCTACTAACTTATATAAATTTCTTGAGAAATAGGTCATAACAGATCTGTGCATTAAACTGAAAAATGCATGTTGTGGATGAAGATGACACATCAGTATTTTAGCTTTTACTTTTTATGCTCACGGCTATTACATTCCCACGCTATTTTTAATCAGTTAATAAATTACATCACATATTATCATTGCATTACATATAACTAATAACACAAAGACTGCTCAAACTGATTCAATTTCACAGAAAAAACTTAAATAAAAGAGGAATGCTACAACATAAGCAATTAATCTAAAGAAGATAGTAACATATGCGAGCTCTGTACAAAGGGGCTACAAAAGTATGCTAGCAAAATAGCTAAGAGCATACTGTGTGTGAAAGAAGTGCAACAGTAAACAGCAGAGCAATCTCTTTAGCCAAGCAGGTAATATAATTACTAATCATCAGTATTTTGTGGTGGAGTGGAAGTAATGTTTTACTAAAACTACAAAAAGCTTTTATAGGCCCTAATGTCTAAAATGAAGTATGGCTAACATGTGTATTCTCTTCCCTCATCTTGAAATACTAACCATGTTCTTTTATTTACAAAAACATTTAGAAATAATGGAAGCACTGATGAAAGAATATGATGGCTATGGATAAAGATTAGCTGCAAATATGCAAACAAAAGTAGCTAAACTTCCAATTTAAACAAGATTGTTCTCCAACCTGTAAGTTTTGCTAAGAGAGAGATCAAGGAAACATTCTTCAATGTGATTTGAACTTTTTTGACCAATCCTTCATCCTTCAAAGAGCAAGTTTATATATACATTTTTCCAACTTTAAAAAATAATAATAAAGGCATGCAGAAAATACATAATGTATAAAACTACACCGGCTGTACAGGTTTGGTTATCTGTTGTTACCACGCTACAACAGACAGTAATATGGTGTTTCCCTGTGACCTGTGTCCTTAACTGCACTCTGTGCTGAGAAACCACGTGATCTCGAGGCAAACTCCTCAAATCCTCTCCAGTCACATTCACTGTGTGGCCTACTAATGTTGTCTCGCAGCGCCACCTCGTGGAGATCACTGTACTGGAAAGACTAAAATACGTGTATTGGAGTTATTTTAGTGTTTTTAATGTTTATTCTAAGAGGTTAAAAAGGTTATGCTAGGTGTAAACTGTGTCAAACGACGACCGAGTATTTTCAAAATTCACAAAGTGCTCCTGCACTAAACAACCAGCAGTTAAAGCGCATGCGTCGTGAGGCAGTGGAAGTTAAAGTGAAACACTGAAAGCTGAGCTTTGAATATTTGGGGAAACCCGACGGATCTTTAACAACACCGTTATAAACGCTGAATTTGGATAAACAAATCAACGATGTCTGAGATTTCGACAGTATGCAAGATATCTGTAATCGCATGTGCATTGTTTTTTGGTGGTAAGTTTTGCTGTATGTTGGTAATCGAGAGCGTTTTGTCTTTAATATATTGCATTATGTGTCTGACCAATGAACATAATTCTCAGTCTTTCTTATCCTGCAGCTTCTGGTTCTGGAGTGCTTAAGTTTGTTCAGGAGAAACCGGTTCATGGGGGGGTTTCTCAGTCAGTACTGATGAGTCAAGAGAAATCTCTAATGTTCATCAGAACTGAAGCCTTCAGTGAAGAGAGCAGGTCTGAACTTCATCCTCCTGCAGACATCAGTTCATCCAGGATTTACTGTGTGACCGGTCAGTGTCAAAGCAGCATGTGCTTTTAAAAAAGATATTTGTGTTGATTTATGTGCCAAATAACTTGTTGGATTATATATGGACTATATAGTTGAACCCTATTCCTATAACTCAGAATCTTGAGCCACAGATCTTATTATCTATATATCATATTAAACTGGCCCTTGTTCTAGAGTGTTTTGCAACTATTTGATGATATTTAATCTTTACTGCATGACTTCCTCCAGATCCAGCTGGTCTGAATCCACCCAAAGGCTGTGTGAATAAACCCAAGTGTGAGATTAACCCTTTCATGCCTCACTCCTCTATGGTCAGATGTAAGGCGTCGCTCTCCACTGACTCCGTCCAGTCTACCTGCAAGCTGATTGGCTCTCAGCGGCAGCACAAGGGCTTGACGAGCAGCTCTGGACGCTTCGTCCAGTATCATGAGAGTACCTTCAGCTTCTTAAGAGCCAAAATTTCAAAAGCAGTTATTTCCTAAATTTCATCAGTATGTTACTGAAATAATAATAAGTAGCATACATATTACTGCATATAAGAATATATAATAGTATATATTTGCATAATATATTATATAATAAATTATAATAATTGTTGTTGCATATAATGTCATTTATAATAATTATTAGTGGTAGTAGTATTGTACAAAGTTATACATAATATGTGATGACATATTTGATTTGTATTTTGTGATCAGCCGTGATCTGAACAAGCTGATTCCCTGCAGTGATTCTGTTCAAATTCCCTTTAAAATCTTAAATGATTTCCTTTGAGCTAAATTGACCTGTTTCCCTTACACACAGGAACTTTACATCTGCACGGTCTATCTTCCTCACCTGCTGCCTCAGGGAGCTGTGGACCTGGAGATAATTGGTAAGATGATTGTATGCTGATGCTGTAACCAACTAGTTTATCAACTATTACAGTTATAAATAGAATAGTAATCACAGGCCTCTGTCTCCTCTTCTTTTGGGCAGGTTCGTGGGCAGGTGCTGCTGGTTCAGTGTGAGGCGTCTGGTTTTGCTCCTCACACTCTGGATCTGAGCTGGGAGTTCAGGGGGCAGACGGGATGTCCCGCTCTCTGGGTCAGGGCAGTGTAACGGGTCACAGACAGGAGTCTGATGGCAACTTCAGTCAGAGCAGCCGTCTGAAGCTGGACTCGGTTGCGATGGAGACGTCACCTGTATAGCCAAACATGAGAGAAGAACACAACGAGCTGCTGCTGCACTCAGTGTGATCGGGGAGTTACACTGTCATAGACTGGCACATGAACGGTGGCAACAAATGTCTTTGTGAGTGAGTCAATCAAAACTTTTTTTTTTTAGATATCAGTTCATGTTCTATTTGCAACTCCAAAAGAATATTTATGTCAGTGAGAATGTATTGCATGTCTTTATTTGATGTTTTGTCATATCAGGTGTCAGTGCTCCTTCTATTGAGGACTCGATGGTAATGGTTGCTGTTGCACTTGTTATTTATGGCATAATTACGGTGGCCAAGAAAGGTCAAAACAGATTACAATTATGAAAACAAAATAACAAATTACAAACGCAATCTAAAAAACAAAATAATAATTCAGAAAACACAAAAAAAATTCAGAAAGCATTTTAACAAATCCAAAAACACAATGACTAATTCGAAAACAAAATAACAAGTCAGAAAATACAACGACAAATCTGACAAATCGGACAAACTGGAAGAGGTAGGTATAGTTTGAGACAGCGCCATTGGTTTGGGATTACTCACCAATGACTGGACGAGACATCTGTCAATCAAAGTTTACAGAAATAACCAGCCGAAAAACAGCAGAGTCGTGGTAGAAAGTTCTGAGATGGTCTTAAAGTAGCTCGGTTTAAATGTATTGTATGAATTGCGCTTACTATGGAATAAAACATACAGAATGTCTAGTTACACTTTGTGCAAATTACCTGACTTTTTGGCATTTTGGTATTAATACTTCATCAGCTCCAGTGATGCAGATGAATAAGCGTCTGCCCTTGGCTTTTTGACACGATCGACCCGGGTTCAATCCCACCTTTTGCTGAACTTTTTTCCTCCCTTTTCAAATAACGTGTTAACAATGGATTTTATTTACACTAAGTGAAAATAGCAGTATTTTTAGCAATATGATATTTACACTAAATGCAAATACCTATTTACACTATGTTAAAATAGCAGGATTTTCTGCAATGTATACTACTTGCTCTTCAGTATTGTAGTACATAATAAAACAGTATGCAATAATAACGTATTGAGTGTAAATTATAATTTTAATTCAAATTATTAAATGGATGCCACCTTATTGGTACAAAAAAGCCCTCCCTACACCTACCCTAACCCTACCCTTTACTTTATTTTCACCTTTTTGATTATTTCCTTAATTTTTATTGAAAATAAATGCCTTTACGATGTGATACGAGATTTGAAAAGGGAGAAGAAAAAAAAGTTCGGCAAAAGGTAGGATTGAACCCGGGTCGATCGCGTCGAAAAGCCAAGGGCAGACGCTTAACCAGCTGCACCACTGGAGCTGATGAAATACTAATGCCAAAATGCCAATAAAGCCCCTTTCACACTGGGATTCCGGAAAATACACGGGTAATGTGTCCCGACAATTGTTCCCGGGTCGCTAGATTTTGCCCCTTTCACACTGCCAGTGATTACCCGGAATATGTGCGTGCGTTCACACACAACCCGTAAAGGTCCCGTAAAGACACGTGATACCAGGGTGTGACGTGTAATGTACGAGTTGAAAACGCTAGGCACGTTAACTTTCACTTAAGCTGGCGAGGAACTAACTGATCTCTGCTTCGTTACAGTTTGCACATATTTGTTTCGTCGAGAACGTTGATCTGCCTTCAAAACACCCGCTAAAAGAGTCGCGCGATAATGTGCGTCATCACTACGACACACCCTTTACGGCATTAGTTCTGGCTTTTGTTCACACAGCACTCATTCCGGGACTGAACCCGGCAATGTTACTAGTGCCCCAACCCGGGATCTATCTCGGAATCAATCCCGGGACGTGTTTGCGTTCACACAGAAGGCGACCCGGCAATGTTCCAGCAATTTTTCGGGTCCAGCGTGCAGTGTGAAAGGGGCTTAAGTCAGGTAATTTGCACAAAGTGTAACTAGACATTCTGTATGTTTTATTCCATAGTAAGTGCAATTCATACAATACATTTAAACCGAGCTACTTTAAGACCATCTCAGAACTTTCTACCACAAACTCTGCTGTTTTTCGGCTGGTTATTTCTGTAAACTTTGATTGACAGATGGCTCGTCCAGTCACTGGTGAGTAATCCCAAACCAATGGCGCTGTCTCAAACTATACCCGATTTGTCTTTGTGTTTTCTGAAATGCTGTTTTGTTTCCAGATTCGTCATTGTGTTTTATGACTTATTTTGTTTTCGAATCTGTCATTGTGTTTTCGGATTTGTTAAAATGTTTTCTGAATTTTTTTTTGTGTTTTCTATATTGTTATTTTGTTTTTTAGATTTGCATTTGCGTTTGTAATTTGTTATTTTGTTTTCATAATTGTAATCTGTTTTGCCCTTCTCGGCCAACGTAGTACCCGTATCGCACAGGAATTACACTCAGCTGATAGTGAACCCTCGAACACAAACTCGTCAGCTCTGAACTTACTCAGAGGATGTAGAGTAGTTAAAATACCTTTAAGTGAGCTACATTATGCATGCTCACAACAAAAAGTGTATTTTTTCCCTATAACCACGAGAGCTAAACTGTGTTAAGTCAGCGACAATCAGAAATCTGAAGCACCTAATGGTGTTCCTCATGGTTCATCCATTGGTGCTTCAGTATGATCTGTCCTGAATACCACTACACATTAATCTACTTGAAAAATGATTTTCAGAGATCAGAATGAGTCAAATACTGTATAACAATTTATTATTAGTCAGGTAAACTTGTATTATGCCAGTTACATAATGAAACAATTTAGAAAGGATAGTGCAATTGTGAATCACATTGTAGCCGCATGGCAATTCTACACTGTAAAACATTTCATGTTGGTTAAACTTAAAAACGAAATGTCACCTGCTGCCTTAAAAATGTCAGTTAACTCAACTTAAAGATACTCTTTGTTTCAACTCAAGAAGTTACATTTTACAGTTTATTAAACTAATGGTCATTTGTGGTTTCAACTTGATGCTCTGAGTTAAAACAACTTACTATGTTACATGATCAGTTCAAGAAAACTCAAATCAGCTCATAATAAATAGACTTGCAACTGGTCTGCTCAAAAATGTAAAAATTTTATTGAAATAAATTCAAGCAATGTTGTACAAGCTTTAACAGTGGTTTGAGAATACAAATTCTTGTTAGGAAAACATGTTTTAAAAAGCCATTTAAGAACACAAGTGCTTAAACATCCATTTAATTAAACATCGAAGTTTCTCTAATATTACACAGAACTAGAAGAAAGGAAGATGAGTGGTATAAAAGAGGTACAGAAAACGTAACTGAGGGGGAAAGAAAAAGGCATGAACGGGAAAAATGAGGAGTGGAAGGTAGTGTGTAATGATACAAAATAACGCCTCATCAATTACTTTAAAGATTGTAAGTGTACTCTGTATAAACAAGTACGTGTAACTTTTTGAACATTGAATGATTTGCACAGTACATGGTCATTGACTGTGTTGAACAATACTCATGTAGTAAACTTACTAAAAGCAATAAGAACACGCGTGTGAAATTTGTCTATTTCTAATGATGCTCAAAGGTTTTTCCTTATAGTAAACACTTGACCAACATTCAACATTTGAGATTTCAGATAAAGAAAAAAGAAAACAAACAAACAAAAATTGTGATGCCAGCTGTAACATACTAAACGTTGTGGCACGCTGATGAGATGCACGCGCCAGCCCAAGCAGCGCTTCAAGCACGCTTTCAGTTGATACAATGTTTATAATGGTATATAATCTCATTCTATATTTTTGAATAGCTTTTGTAGTTTGCTGCAGTGCACATTCTGTAATTGAGTAAATGGAATTTGTAAAAGTGCTTTAATGATTGCAAAAAAGTTTTAGGGAATATATTTAATTCACATTTATGCACTTCTGTGACTGCCAAGCAATGCTATCAGTTTATTCAGTGACTCATTTATTTCCCGTAGGCCAGCTGCCACGTCCTTAACGGCAAGTGTGAGGGCATCTTGACTAGTGAGCACCTCGTCGGTCAGGACTTGTGCACCGGTGCGCCTCTGTGAAGGGGTACAACGAGTGGATTGGGAAGTACACGGCTGGACTTCAGCTTCTTCATTTCCATCTGCTGTCTGTGGATGTTCTGCAAAAGCCGGAAGTTTTGAGTTATGATGATTACTTGAATACATTCCTTAAAATAAAGATTTTGATTTAAGCAAATTACCGTGTTGTAATTGCTCCTGTATTAGGTCACTCTCACTCTCACTCCTTTCTATAATGCCGCTCAAGCTTGACTGTCCTATAATTGCAGCCATTCTTTCATCGAAGGCAGACAGATCAGGTGCCCCATGCCCTCCACCCGTATCTTTTTGTTGATATCATGATACTGATCGTCAACTTTCTCTGTCAACTCAGGCTTTATCCTGAGTTTATGGAGCATGTGCGCATGAAAGTTACTTTGATTATAATCTTTTTATTTGAAATCTGTGTTTGATTTTTAGTGAGAGAGTGCATGCATTTCACTGCCTGAGATTAAAAGATTGAAAAATATGAAGAATTTAAATACATTTAAACACAAAAGAATATACATACATTCCTCTGTTGAACTGAAATTATTCTTTGGCCTCAAATTTCATGTCAAACCACTTTTTTTTGACGTTGGCAACCGTCTGAATTTCTGGTGAAACCACATTAACGGCTTGTGTTACCGTATCACATGCTTCTTTTTTACCTGTGCCCGTTACACCGGTGGATGCACTTTTAAATAGCACATTTTTTCTAGCTTTCACCTCCCACAGCAAAACCTCACATTCATTAGCGTTATACAGTTCTTTTTCTTTGTCTTTTGTTTCAGTGGCATAATTGTCTTTCTCTGGATGAGTGCTGCTTTGCGGAAAGCCCTTATATGGAGCTGGTTTGGGCACTAACAGAAGACAGAGTTTAAGAACAAGCTCATGTGCGTACGCACGTGTTGTGAATTAGGCTGAAAGTTTTCGTGAGAAGTTCAAATGTGCGTATAAATACGAAAAACGTACGCACTTATTGGCAGTGAATCGCACTGACTCTCTCACGAGAAGTGAATCACAGTTTCAAGGCAGGTGATTGGCTGTTCATTACTGATGTCAGTTTCATGTGCACATGCTCCATAAACTCAGGATAAAGCCTGAGTTGACAGAGAAAGTGAATGATCAGCATCAAGGTATCAACAAAGCTGGATTGGATTGGTTTTGTTTTGTCAACTCAAAACGGAGTCTGTTCAGCCACCATCATGGTACAAGTCCCTGTACTGATGAAAATCTGTCTGTGATTGTGATATATTATATACAGTACATTGGTATGTAGTGACAGCATATTTGCAATGTTCAACCATATCAAAACAATACAGGCCTAAATGTATTGTGTTTGTTCTCTATTGTTTTGTGATTGTTTCCTTTTAAATTTATTTTCAATAAATACCCTTGTTAATAAATCACCGTTCTTTTGGGTTTATTTTTGATGAATCATGACCTAATACAGTTAGTGTTAATCTCAGGAAGGACTACATGTGTGGTTCACTCATTTAATTTCTCTTACCCGGGTTAGTCCTGATCTCATTCGCTGTCATGGTTTTGCCCTGGTGCTCCACCACACAGCTGAACTTGTTCTTCTTCCACTCTTCAGGTGTAACTATGATGGTGCTCGACCTCTGAAAGGTCCCGTCCTCATTGGGAAGAAGTTCACCAAGATCCACATCCTCATCATGATCTTGGTCATTCTTCATCCAGGAGATTATTACTCCACTGGGGTAAAAACCTGTAGCATGACACGTGACTGGAGACGAGGAAGACTTCTGCAGCAGAGACACATGAGGAGGAGCTGGAGAGAGAGAGAGAGAGAGAGAGAGAGAGCTTGAATTCAAGTGATCTTAAATTCACGTCTTCCTAAACAAGACCTTTATAAACCCCCAGACCACTGTCTGTAAAGACTGGTCTTCATTCAGTTCACTGTATAATATCAGATAAAGGCTGAAGTGTGCTGGAACAGCGGCTGGAAAGCTCTGGTTTCTACTAAGGCACTCTGCAGGAGGAGCTGTGTGTTCTTTCTATGTAACCTTTTTTTCAAAACTTTCGATACTACTAATAATAACTCAAAAATCTCAAACAGAGCTTCTTGTCATCCTAGCCAGTCTGATTTAGCAAACAAACCCATTTTGATAGGCTTGACAACACAGTAATGTCCTCTAGTTCAGACAGGATCCCGATAGTAAATACTACAGACTATATTGCTATGAGTCTCTGCTGATGTGGATTTGTGCTCTTTAACATCAGGAAGATCAGATTCATCTTATCTGAGTATGTTACACAGCTCTTTATCCAGGCTTTAGTCAAATCAAAACTGTGCTGCTGCTAGTCTTACTGCAGTCCAGAAAGAGACAGAAAACTTTGTCATCTAGTAAATAAATACACAAGCAATCTTTTAACTATTGTGTTTATGAAAATAACCTGGGGTTAAGTGCCCCTCGAGGGTACAGTAATGATAGTTCATGGCTTGCAGTGCTCTGATCAGCAAACTCAAAGCAACCAGTTGATGTGGTTTCAACAAACCCATTAATTTAAGAAAATATTTAGTAATAAGAGCCTAACAGTTATAACTGGACACTGAGCTTTAGCCACTAAAACACATCAGACCTGCATCAGTTTATACTTTTATATCCAGTTCATCAATTTAACAGGTTTAGATGAACATGCTCCTCCTGAACCTGTTCAGCAATCCATTTAAAAATAGTATTCATTATTAATTTCTATAAACAATACACATGATCTGCAATGCTTTAATCAAAACAATCTCTGAAAGAAAGAACACGACAGCATTTTGAAACAAGTCACAAAACTATTTTTACAATGATTTCTGGTGAACACGACTGTTTAAACTATAGGACCCTATTTTAATGTTGTAAGCGCATGGTCTGAAGTGCACAGCGCAGGTGCACTCGGGGCGTGTCCGAATCCACTTTGGCTAGTTTAAAGACGGGAAAACAGTCTAAAAATGGTCTAAACAGGTTGTCCCTATTCTCTCCAGAGAAGAAACAGAGCTGCTCATGCGCAAGCAAATAGGTAACCTAATTCTGATACATGCCATGACTATCCATTATGACATGTAGGCATTTTTATATTTATGTAACCTACACAATAATATAATTTTACATTGTAATCCTTTAATTTTTAATATTTGGCATGTTTGTGTGCTGCTGTGTGTTTAACCCTTTAAGTGCCACCCCGCATTTTTGAATATAGATGTGAAAGTGCACTATTCAAACTTAAATTGTTATAATTCATGGACCCTTTGGAATACAGACCTAAGGTTGGACTCTTTTTAAAGAAGACAATCTGCAGATTATTGCAGAAGTGGAATCATATATTAAAGTATCAAAAAGTTAAAGAAGTTTAAATTTACTGTTAAGAAAATGCACTGTACCATTTTTATTTTATTTTACATAAAATAAATATTTTTCTAAATATTTTAGAATCCAGAATTGCTATAAAATGAAAGCCTTATGTCTAAACAAGCTATGTTCCAAATTTGAAGTTGATATAAAAAAATTGAGGTTCCTGAGAGATTTTATTTAGGGTGTTATACCATAAACAGCCACCGGGTGCCATCACAAACTCCTCTGAATTTTTTTATGCATTTTTCTGTCACAAATGTCTAAATATCTCTGTCAATATTCCATCTATCACAAAATAACCAAATATGGAATCTTAAAACTCAGACCTTTGCGATGATATGTATTTTGTCAAGATTTTAAAAAGTTTTGATTCTAAAAGACCATAATATATTTTGTAATATGACACCTGACTCCACCCACTAAGGGGAAGGAGACTGCCAAAAGATATTAAAGTACGATTTCCATGGTAACACAATGTCCGATTTCAAAATGGTTTTCACAGGATGAATTTTGAGGTTTTATGTTTTCAAATGATATGTAAGAAAAAAGACAATGAAAAAAAAGAGCGCCAACGGGCCCACCGGTGGGCTGGTGGCACTTAAGAGGTTAATAAGCAACGTGTACGCGCATTGTGGACCCGCCAATACTAACGCGCTCTATAAATAACAAAGAAAAAACACAGCGCAAGACTTTAGACCAGGTTTGAGTTGGTCTATGGTGCAGTCTATTTTCAGATCTTCAAAATAGCAACACGCCAACAATGCGCCTGAACACAGCTCCTTATCAGACCAGCACGCCCCCGAGCGCACAAATGGGTGCAAATGCATTTGCTATTTAAATAACGTGGTGCATGACGGGAAAATGAGAACTGCGTCGGGCTGAAACTAGCAAAAACACTTGCGCCGCAGTGCGCCGGGTGTATGATAAGGCCCATAGTGTAAACATGCATTGCTATATTTTCATATTTTCACTGCTGGATAAGATCTGATGTACCTGTTTTCTTCAGGCTGCTCTTTCCATACTGCAGATACTTCTTCAACCACTCGATGCACACAGTGTTGAAGTAATGTTTTCTACCCTCAAGAAGAGCTCTGTTATTGTTCCACTTCTGTACGGTGGGGATTCCTTGCATCACTGGAGTAATCCATCTCATCTCCTTCAGATCCAGATACAGAAAGTCCTCTCCATCATAACCTTCCTGACGAAACCCATTTGTTTCTCCAGTCTGATCATCAAACTCACAGCCGTACATCACCTGGACTGTGTGCACACCTGAAGAACAGAGATAATGAATACAGTCAGAATAAAACCATCAGTCAGTCAGAAACATGTTTAACTCAGAATCAAACAAATCTGACTGTGAACATATTTGTGTTTTTTGGCCTCCATTCTATATTTAAAAAATAATGTATTAATATTTGAGTTGTGAGTTTACTGACTAAATTTCTTATGATAAGAGAACAAGAAGAGGTGCTGAGAAAGAAAACAAAGACAATAAACAGACATGATTTCTATTGTGACATCTACACCACTTACACACAAATCAAACTGTACTGTACAGTGTTATTGATCAGTCTGACTTAATCACTCACTCACTTAATGTGTCTGAACAGATGATGACTTATCATTTAATTGTAAAACAATTTTGTGACTAAACCACTGAACCACAATAGATATAAATCAGTGAACCAAACAGGAGAGCAAGACAACACACAGACAGTCAATATCACACCATCAGTGACATTACTGAGTGTTCATTTGATCACAAACAATCACTGCTCATTACTAAAGAAAACAATTTTACAGTAAAGTGGTTTTAAAAGCTCAAAGTTTGAACTGTAAATTTGTTTTATTTTCAGTAAAAATCAATGTAATATATTTCTGTTCAATAATATTTTGTATTTAGAGAAAATTTCATAGTACTAATTAATATATAAGCTATAATTATGATAAATTTTTCCCATCTAAAATAATGAAAAACATTTATATTTCATCTCATCTAAAGCATCTCTGTTCACACATTTCACTTCTTCTCCTCTGTTACTGAAGTAGAACCAGTTCATTTCTTAAAAAATAAGAACTAGATTACAAAGATTTTCAAGACAAACTTTGTTGCTTGAGAAAACGGTTTTTAATAGCTTGAAGTTTGAACACCTGAAATTTAACTTTTTTTATTTTCTGTAAAATGAATGTTATATATTTTTGTTTGATAATATTTTTTTTTCTTTTTTAATATGTATTTTGAGAAAATTTCTTGGTACTTATTAATAATAAAGAAATAATGGTGATAAATTTTTTCCCATCGAAAATATTTTTTTTTTCCCTAATATTTTTATCTCATCTAAAGCATCTCTTCTCACACATTTTTATTTTCAGTAAACTCAATGTAATATATTTTTGTTCAATAATATTTTTTCTTTTGTATTTTGAGAGAATTTCATAGTACTAATTAATATTTATGCATTAATTATGATACATTTTTTACCATTGGAAATAATTATTTTCTAATATTTTTGTCTCATCTAAAGCATCTCTGCTCACACATTGAACTGTTTCTCCTCTGTTTCTGAAACAGAACCAGTTCATTTCATACAAAGAAAGAAATATTAATCAAATGATTTATGATGTTTGGTTCAGTTGATTAATCTTTCATTGATGCTGACAGACAATGAACTGAAATACTCTGAAAGTGTTTCCTAACCACTGAATCTACAGCAACACAGCAAAAGAAATTATGTTTTAACTGAGATGTGAGTTTATCATCTCAATTTATTATGATGAGAGAAACCTTACTGTGTAATAATACAAAGACAATAAACAGACATGATTTCTATTGCGATGTCATCTGGATGAACGATCCAGTGAACAATCAGTGTGATCTGAATCACGAATCAACGACTCTTTTGAATCAGTTTGAGTGAATCACTCACTGAATGAATCGATCAGGGGTGCGTTTCCCAAAAGCATCGTTAGCCAACTATGGTCGCAAGTTCCATCTTTAAAATAGTTCAAACGAACATTCGCAAACTGCATCGCAAACTAGTGTCGTTAAAACGACAGCTCTTCACCTGTGGTTAGAGGCATAGATCGTTGTTAGTTTGCTGTGTCGACGTCATTGATTGCGCCGCACCTGCAGGGCTGTGTTCTATTCAGAGTTATCGACCCTATGCCCTATTCCTTGCGAAGATTTCACCATCCACTATGAGTGATTTGGAAGACTTAAAGTTGTGGTTTAAGTTTATTACCTAATTCGCCTTTAAATATATTTTTTATTATTAATACAAATTCAGTTTGAAACTATATAGCAGCGTGGCCCTCGCAATTATTCTGCCTTCGAAGTGGCCTCTGAAAGCATTGATCATGCTGATTGGTACGCAGCCTTCGTTTCGTTTTGTTAAGTGAGTTATCTTTGTTAAAACATTCCTAAAGACATATTTCTCAATATAACAATATTAGTAAAACAGTATGTTAGAGGTTTTCACTTATATTAAATGTAAACAATCAAATCACAGTATTTTTATAGAAAATGAATGTACCCAAATAAAGTAACAAAAATGTATAAATAAATGAGTGATTTTGTTGTTTTTACAGAATTAGAATATAAAATACTCTCTGTATGTGTATGTGTGTGTGTGTGTGTGTGTGTGTGTGTGTGTGTGTGTGAATGTATGTATAGACACACACACACAGTAGGCTATATACACTGTTTGCAAAAGTATTTTTAATGCTTTTAAGTGTTCATTTATGTCTGTCAGGTGGTGTCAGGAGGTATGGGCGAGGAGAATATCCACTGTCTCCCATCAGCCAGCCATCACCAAAGCCACTCTCTTCAGCCACCTGGAAAACTGCAGAATTGGGCCACACAAAAGAGTCATGTGTGCTTCCAGGTCATTTTGCCACAATGTCACTGAACATCCCCTGGTGATCACTGTTTGAACATCAATGGCTGGATAGCCCTTCCTGGAAATGTAACTGCGGCTCATTTACCACAGGGCTTGGCAATAAAGCTCTTTCTGATTCTGATAAAGGGGTAAAATGTGTCCCTATGCAGGCATTTATATACAATGCCTGACTTCTGCGTCACCTTCTGTGTCAGAGGACATTGTTCAGCACATGAGGAGGCATCAGACGGAGGTGAATCAGAGGAAGAGAGCAATAGACGAGGACCCTTTGGTGATTTTGAAGGCCTAGACTGGAGAAGGCCTGATGTTGAAGGGCCAGACTGGAGAGGGCCTTATGTTAGAGGCCCAGGGTGGAGGTGGCCTGGTGTTGAAAGCCTGAACTTTAAAAGGCAAAGGCCTGGTTGATGCATCTATACCTGATCCTTCCAATGCTTCAGGCCCCAGAATGGCCAAAACTTTTTCTTCCTCTGTAGTGAGAGGAGGAACTGAAGTGATCCCCCATCAGTCTTGTTTGCTTCCCTCTTACGTGCCGCAGCCCTCCGTTTTGTCACACTTGCGAAGTCCCTCCATTTATTCCTGACTTATTCTGGGCTTCGTTCATACCCATAGCCAGCAGCATTTATTTTTATTAATTAATAATTATTTATTTTTGCCCAGATTCTATTTTTGCCAACATTTGTAATGCTGTTTTTCAGCTTTGAAAATAGCTGGACTTTATTATTTTCCACCTCCTCCAAAAGAACTGCAATGTCATGCTTTGAAAATTGGGATTTTCGTCTCATTTTCATTAATACATGGCTGAATGGCAAGGAGACTTAAATAGGAAAAATTATTGAGCAAAATAAGCAACAGGTGTCCACAATAGTTAATCACAGTTTTTTAAAAATCCATATTTTTTTCAACTGTGCTTACTTATCAATATTAATATTTATATAAAAATTGTGAAATTATAGACATTGGGATCAGAAAAGAGCACATTTTTAACTCCGTGTGTGTATATGTAATTTATTGCGGAACAAATGAATGATGCGTTATTACTCCACTCCTACGTAACATCATTTCAAAAGGGTAGGCTTTTGAATTTGAGTCAAAGAAAAGAGAAAATAAAACCAAATTATGTAGGTGGCGATATGTGCTCATGGCACGAGTCAGCCATTAGATTGAAGAAGAAGAATAACTACAGCTCAAACCAACGTGGTTTAAACGATGGATCTGCGACACAGGTACCATGGTTTCGGGAAACAGTCGTGACTAGCTAGTTAGTCTCCACAACAATGCATCGTACTTTGGTGGTTAATCAGCGAGTTACGTCGTTGTACGGGAAATGCACCCCAGAGCCGCTGTCGACTGATTCGCTGCAGCGGATGTCATGTGATTTTCAACACGTCCAATCAAACTGAAGCATGAACTGTTTCTGTGTTGTGTGTATTTTAGGTTTGTGTGACTCAAATCAGTATAAAGTTACTGAATTCTTGTCAAAAACACACATTAGGAAGAACGTCCCCTTCAGTAAAGAATCATGGTTATGTTATAGTGTGTCTAGGATGTGTGACAATATGTGTGTGTTCTGCTGTTTTCCCACCTTTTGCCAAAACTGAAACATACAATGTTTGAGTCATAAATATGACTACCTGTTGTCTGGTTGAAGCGTTCCTTTGCGACCTGGATGTTGTTTTTGTAGGCCTGATGCTGGCCAATACCAATCTGAGTCTGTCTGTCCCAGTAATCTGCTCCCTCACTCTGTCTCATCCACTCTGTCTTCGGCACAGCTTTCTTTATGTTACTGTCAAAATACATAAACTGCTGATCATCAACCAGACCAACAATAGTGAACTCTGGGAAGTCACTGATTCCAGACACAGCAGAAAAGAAGTATCTCAGAGAGTGTGTTCCTGTGGATAGAGACACAAACAGAGAGAAGTTCAGTCATCATCTCCACATAAAGCCTGTTCAAAATTCACACTTTAAGAGTAACATCAACAATGAAATTCACAATTAGGCTATATTAAAATAACTTATGCCATAACAGGTGAAAACAGTTACCTATATTACAATATTTAAATTGACTAACAAAAAAATAAAAATGAAACCCTGATATACAAAAGGACTGTAGCTTTAATTGTTTATTAATTATGTTCATATTCCAGATTTTCCTAAGTTGCCTTAATTTACATTTCTGAGTTATTGTACTAAAAATATAGCAAGATGTGCTGTACTTTTTATTAAAACAATATTTACTCAGAACCAGTTTTATTGATCAAGTTTGCTAAAAAACAGAAGTCATTTTGATTCCAGTTACCTTCAAAATATAACACAAGAAGAAGATAAAAAGACTTCTATCTAGACACAGAAAACTATGGATGTGTTAGATATAGAAATGAGATTTCAAAGACAAATGTAAGAAGAACAAATCTGTAATTGAATATATTACTTGAAATCTGTCCAACAACAGAACAAAGAAAGTAAAATTATACAATAACGATTTGTATTTGATTAATCTATTTAACAGGAATGTATTATTTGTATTATTCTTTATTACTGCAACGGATTCAGTCATGTGAAAGGAATTAAATGTAAGTTTCTGGTATTTTAAGATGCCAGATTAGTGTGAAATATGGAGTAAAAAATGGTGCTTATTAGGGATATCAATATTCGATCAATTAATCGATTAATCGTTAACCTTAATGCTGCAAAACGCGTCTATTGCAGCGGCGCGCAGTCACTGGCAAGACAAGGATGTGCAAAAGCCACTCAAAAAAAATAAAAAATAATAATAATACAAATAAACTGCTTTCTCACCCTAATTAAAGGAGTTTTAGTCTGAATAAAATGCTAGTAGCAGGATTATAAAATGAATATATGTAATTATTATGATCATTTGATAAAATGAAGAGAGCGCGCCGTATGTTTGAGATCATTCAGCCCGAACTCGTATGTATTTTACGAGTTGCACAATTCGTATGAATTTGTACGAATGACCTACACCTAACCCCGCCCCTAAACCTAACCGACACTGGGGTTTACGAGTGAGGTCGTACAAATACCATATCTCCACATAAAATACAACAACGAGCACCACAAAATCCCGCACGGGGGGCTGAACGCGCCTCTTTAAATGGTTTCGTGGTGCTCGTTGTTGTATTTTAAAACACAATTACAATGTTTTCAACTGACATTATGGTATTTAAAATAAAAATTATCCCAAACGTAGCTAACTGTGGCGCGTGTGGCTATGCTGCGCAGTCAGAGAACCGCTGCTGCAACAACTGTTGTTCACATTAAACATTTTTTAATGTGTACTGTTTGAGTAAATGAATTACTCCGGGATATTGGTTTATTTGAACTCAGAGGGAGTGTCAGCCATGTTAAAAAAGTTAACAGCTTAAGTCATTTGTGGATTAATGCTTATTGTTGACGCGAACCGTTTCAAACGATTCAGTTCGATTTGGTGAACTGGTTCAAGAAGATCCGGTTACACTGAGTGATTCGTTCGCTAACCGGATATCACTAAACTGCAGTGTTGTGAACGCGCTCATAACAGACCCGGGAGAGAAGTCAATGCTGAATAAAGTCGTAGTTTTTTATATTTTTGGACCAAAATGTATTTTCGATGCTTCAAAAAATTCTAACGGAACCTCTGATGTCACATTGACTACTTTGAAGATGTTTTTATTACCTTTCTGGACGTGGACAGTATACCGTACATACATTCTCAATGGAGGGACAGAAAGCTCTCGGACTAAATCTAAAATATCTTATACTGTGTTCCGAAGATGAACGGAGGTCTCACGGGTTTGGAACGACATGAGGGTGACTCATAAATGACATAATTTTCATTTTTGGGTGAACTATCCCTTTAACAGCAGAGTGGAGCGGTATACTACGGATTATTTAAACTGACCAGGATAACCTTTTATGTTTGAATATGTTATATGTTTATATGAAAGATTTCATGCAAGCCATAAATTAAGAATTCGTTCGATTTATTCATTTGTTCCCTCGTTTTAATTAAACCATGTGTATTTTTTCCAATTATGTACATGCTGTAGCCTGTTGTATTTAATAATTAAGATAATAGCCTAATATTTTTTTTTTCTATTTGACTCCTTATGCATGCATAACTCGTGCAATGCAATAACGACCCGATTTGCAGCTGTCGCATTTTCGTAATGTCAATATAGCATTTTATTTTAAAAATGGAGCGCTTCCTTGTGCTTAGAAAGGCTTGCACCCGAATAAAGATTTGTCTAGTCAACTAGTCGCAAGTTATATTAAATGTATTAATATAATAATATATTAACTTTGGCATGCGTTTTAAGTTGATAGCCTATTCCGCGCTCCCGCTCGCGCATAAAGCAATCAAAGCATCGGCTAAGTGATTATGAATGTGTCGGGGGAAAAGAAGACATTTTAAATATTTATTAATAAACTGCTTTCTGAGTCAGTGTCGGGTGCAAAGATGAAGTTGCTGAATGCCGCGCTGACTCGCCATCTCCACATAGACGTGCCTTTAGGCTAAAAAATGCACCTTTTCACGGACTACAAAATTAAAGAATATTACAAATATTATTTATTTTTAATTATTTAAATATTATATATTGTAAAATATTTGTTTTATTATTGATATAAAAAAATAATAACCTGTTTTGTTTAGGCTATATTTAATTGCAGGACTTTTTCTGCCTATGTGACTAAATTTTGTGAGCGGTGCACTGGCGCGACCCCCGCGTTGTTCAACCATAGACTCAGTATAAAAACAGGTGTTCAACGCATAAAAGCTGCCATTTCTGTTGCATATGTCAAAAATAAAACGGCAGACCGTAAACAGACCGTAATATTAAGATCAGTCGTACGATCATTTTTACGAACTCAGCCCACACTGTTAGACTTTGCCGTAATTTTACAGTAACTTACCGCAAAAAAGCCCAGTAAAATACCATTTATATTATTTACGGTAAACTACTGTAATATGCACTGCATTGTGGGTATTTTGTATGAATTTTTACAGTAACTTACTGTATATGGTAATTTACAGTACTTTACTGTTTACGCAAAAGCAGTAGTGCTACTGTAAATAAAGAAGACAGATTTCTATACGTTGTAATCATTGCCTTTGTCATTGTGCCCACAACTTGTATTACTCATAGGGCTATATGCATATTGTATTAATGTTTTAGGCCTATTAAAATGTCATATGATAATGTTTTATAGTTTTTTGCGTCTTGTTCTGCAGATGAAAATCATAAAATCATTCTCATTTCACACACTGGATGTTAATTTTAATAGTAGCATTTTCTCCAATAAAAAACAACAACAATACTACTACTACTACTACTACTAATAATAATAATAATAATAATAATAATAATAATAATAATAATAAATGGAGCAGAAACAATAGGGTCCTCTCACCATCGGTGCTCGTGCCCTAATAATAATAGTAATCGACAATTGGTTCCCATACAGGCAAATTAGGCAATTTTTTGTTTTATTTTTATGCCAGGTAAAAGAGCACAGGTGTGGTGATATTTAAATAATAATAATAATAATAATAATAATAATAATAATAATAACTTTGCTTAGACCTCACAAATTTTAAATTGTTGCTCACGTGCAAAGCCCGCGCAACAACCTGGCAGAATGTAAACTGATGTTTGTGTGACGTGTCGAGTGCGCGCAAAACTGACGTCTCTCAGAGTGGATCGTTATACCTTAGACGCCAGCTGCGAGTTTTTCTGAGGTAAGTACTTTTTACTTGACAAATTTATTTTATAAGTTACTTTTATAACGTAAACCATTACCAATATCAATTACATATAGCTAAATTTATGAAGAAAGTAAATAATGCAATCTAATAGGCTATTATTAACAGGGCAGTCTGAAGGAACTTTTAGTTTTCCTCAAAAACTGCCGCTTTCATATCCCATTATGTCATACAGTTGACTGACTGCCTTTTCCAGATGGACCCAGTGTAGTATTTACACAAACAATGGTTTTCCGTATTTTTTACGACCAGTTATGGTATATTTTACTCGTCATTTAAATGAATGCCGTTAAATGTGTGTGACGTTAGACTATTTAAAGTAACGTTGGCGCGAATTCTCAAACGCTCTCTCTCGCAGTCTCTCTCCCCCAGTCCACCGCAAGCAAGAGCACACTCAATTGATACTGAAATAATGTATTGGCGCAACAGATTTGGCAAACGCTCCAGTGTATATTAGTGCTTATTTGTGTTCACTCTCTGGAGAATGGCAAATTAATCTTACAACGCGTTTTGCAGCGGTGAGCATCAATGTAGCCATTCACAGACATAACGTTAGTTGTCTGGTCTCTTGAACGCAATGACCTATCAAAGGTGTTCAAGTTAGTCAGAATCTACTCACTGCTCATAACGCCATTTTAATTCAGTGCCGAATTATGCAGGCTCGCGAATTCTCTCATCAACAAAGTCTAGACACGATGTAAGAGGTTTATTGGACCGACAGCCAATTGAATGCTGCAAACTGTCTGGTTCACCGTGCGATTCACTCTGCACGTGACAGAAATATGACATGTTAAAATAGTAACGCTTTTAAGGCAATGTAAAGGCAGACCAATAGATTAATTGAAAAATATTCATTGCAAAATATTTTAGATATTCTATGCTAATTATTGGTAAAACTGATTTTCTTCTCCCTTTTTTCAGTGTTGATTGTCATCTGATTGTGTAAGTGATCCCAGATCTGTGATTTAATATGTTCATATATTCATTAGCCAAAAATCATTGACGAAAAATAAAGTTTCTTCTTTTTCTCTTTTCCCTGTGTCAACAGGAGCTAACTACAGCCCAAAGGCTCTTTTAAGAGCCACAAGCACTGAGGATCTTTGGCTTTGTAAGTATATGTTTTGACTATCAGATGCATTACGTGATTAACATATTGTAATGCATAACTTGCAGGGCTTTACACTTACATTTCTTTTTAGGAGCACTTAGGTAATTTTTTTATTTATTTAACCTTAATAAAAATTAAATAAAAAATAAAGTAAAATTTTTTTGTTATCAAAAACAATAACTATTCCATTAATTTATTACCTAAATAAAATGTTACGCACTACTTTATCTCTGTGTATGATTTAAAGTGGGCAGAATGCTGGATCTAACGTAACTGTTGAAAGTAACCGTCAATTTGTCCCTTCCGGTCAAATATTGCAAACTTTCTGAAAACAGCAACAACAGTTTTAAGTTGTCAGTGCTTGCAAATGACCATGGTATAAGCGGGATTATCCATGGCTAGCTGTGCATTAAATGATTTAGGGTCATTTCGTTTTGGGTGGTTCTTTGCCTCCATGTCATTAAAATCGATAAATGCACAGGGCCGCTTTTAAAGATGACTACTGTATGTGTTAATATGAACATTTAAGACCTGTGTTTGTTTTTAGATTCTTTGTCAGGATCAATCCTGAAGAGGGCACAAAGTGCACTGCAAAATTCGGTACAAGCCGTAAGACAGGTGGAACTGTACAAAGAAAAGTTGCAACCATCAACTCCCGGGTAGCAACATTCCTGCAGAGGCTTACGGAATTTGAATGGAAGACTGCATATTAGGTAAGTTTCTAATGCAGGGCTGGACTGGGACAAAAATTTGGCCCAGACAGGCCACCACAATCAGTCAAGCACCAAACACCAGTACACAATCTTTGCAGTTCCATTAAATATGTTGTTCCAAACCTGAATGAATTTATTTATTCTGTTGAACATAAAAGATTATATATTTTGAACAATGTTGGTAACCAAATAGTCCTTTGAATTCTATGGTATGAAAAAATTAAATACTATGGAAGTCAATGGGGACCTGTGCATGTCTTAGAGACAAAACATGTAAGGATTTATATCACATGTGCGGTGCTACCAAATCTGGTGCTGGTGCTACAATCTGTAGAACTTGCTGTGAGATTGTGTTACTCCAAGGATGTAATTGTTTTGTTTTGTTTTGTTTTGTTTTCTTTATTTATTTATTTTTTCCCCTTTCTCCCTGTTTCTCTCTCTACTTCCCATATGCAGAAAGGAATTGATGCCACCTGACACCAGTGATCTGCTGTGATTGGTGGAGTGGAAGTTTGGAACTGTTTTGAAGTGCATTTTTTTTTATTGTGATTTTTATTTTATATTATTTGTTTTGTAACTTAGTTTTGTTTTAATATTAGATGATTTGTTTAAAATAAAATATTTTGTTTGACAAAAAAGCACAATAAACAATATGTTGATGTACATGGACTCAAGTCACTTTTTTTTGGAATTTGTTAAATTAAATAACATTAATGTAAAATATAAATATTAAAATATTGTAAAATACATTACAATAAAATGACTAATATACTGTAAGATGAAATTGCAGTAAGGGAATCATACTGTAAAATTTAAATCACGGTAAGGGCATCTTACTGTAAAATGAAATTGCGGTAAGGGCATCTTACTGTAAAATTAAATTGCGGTAAGAGCATCTTACTGTAAAATTAAATTGCGGTAAGGGCATCTTACTGTAAAACACATTTACAGGTAAGCTACTGTAAAGGGGAACTTACAGTAACTTACTGGCAATGGTGCTGCCAGTAAGTTACCGCAAAAATACGATAAAAAGTTTAACAGTGCAGGGCTGCGTTTCCCAAAAGCTTGGTAAGCCTAAGAAGTTCGTAAAAACGATCGTACGACTGATCTTAATATTACGGTCTGTTTCCCAAAAGCATCGTAAGTTAAGTAGCACTTGAAAATCATCGTAGATCTATGAGTGCTCTGGAGTAATAATAAAGCCCTAAGTGCATCGTAAGAAGACCTTTAACTTGATTCAAGTGCACTGTGATTATAATAGAAGTATTTGATTGTGCTTTATTGTACACTTTATGACTCGTTTTCTTTCTTTTTTTTATTCATTTATAAATGAAATAATTAAAAGGGGCAGAAAAAAATAATAGAAATACACATCTAAATTTAATGACAAAAAACGAATAAAAGAAGTAATGTAAGAAATGCTTTAAAGACTGAGGGGAAAAAATATGTCAATGACTTGCTGAAGTGCACGAAAACCAGCTATGTATTACACCCGGAAATAACGTCTCTCTCTCTCTCTATACTGTATATAAAGTACATTATATATTATTATGTAAAGTATAATATTATATTCTACAATATAATATAATATTGCATTGTATTATAGTTATTATATCCAAGTTGTCTGTCTGGAACGCAGCATTAGGTTAACTTCAATAAACGATCGTGTACTACAATTACAAATCATTCTATAAGGTGACATTTCAGCACTTGACAAACGGATAGCGACTCCTGAGTAGCACTTAAAGTACGGCTACGTGCGATTGCTTTACGTGCTTTGTTGGGAAACGCACGTGAAACAATAACGAACGATCATAAAATTACTCTAGAAAACGCTCTTAAACGCTAAGATCAATCGTTATCGGGAAACCCGGCCCCGGTCGGTGACTTTGTATGAATGGCGGTGAGAAATTGAGATCACTAGTGCTGTAATTATATAAAAGAGTGTAGACTAGTGCCGCGCTACATGTCTGCTGTTACTGTTTTTGGTGTCGATTCACTGATAGTGCTGCTCTTGGTTTGAGCCGCTTTCATTTGCATTTGGGAACGCAACATTCGTCATTAGAAACGTTTATAAATCTGTTGGTGTTTACAAAGAAGTTTCAGTGTCACGTAATCCTTCGGAAAGCATGCTAATATGCTGATTTGCTGCTTAAGAAACATTTCTCAGTTTTGCCGCTTAATATTTTTGTGAAAACAATGATACCACTCAAACATTTGTATAAGATTTAAAAAAGAGAGAGAAATTAATCATTTTATTCATCATGCATGAAAGTGAAAAAAGTGAATGAAGACATTTAAAATGATTTCTATTTAACAAATCGAACGAATTTAATTAATATATTTGATAAATGAAAATAAATGCTGTTCATTAAACTTTATATTTATCAAAATATCTTGAAAAATAAAGTGCATCATCATTTCCACACAAAATATGAAGCAGCAAAATTGTTTTCAACATTGATAATAATCAGAAATGTTTCTTGAGTCAAATAAATTGTAATGATTTCTAAAAGATCATGTGACACTGAAAACTGAAGTTGTGATGAAGAAAATTCTGCTTTGCATCACAGCAATAACATCACATTTTATAATGTATTAAAATTGAAAACTTTTTTGTATTTGTAATATTTCACAATATTTATGTTTTTTTTTTCTTTTTTTGATCAAATAAATTCAGCCTTGACGAGCACGTTTCCAAACTTTTGGCAGGTACTTTAATAATAATAATAATAATTCTATATGCTGTACTTTACTATAATATATTATAGTACTTTATTATAATATATTATTATATTGTTGTCATGATTATTAAATGCTGCTTTTTATTTTTTACAGGGCAGTATGTATTTTTACAATATAAGATATATCTTTTAATTTGAGCTAAGATATATTTTATAATAACGAGTGCTGGGGGCGTGGCTTGGGGCGTGGTCAGATTTTCCTTTTTTTTTGTCTCTAGCTGATCACATGCCTGGTATTATTACAATGTTATGTGTCTAAAACGATAAGTATGTCGTGAAAGTATATTGCCACATGGAAATGTTGGGCATAGCTAACGTTAAGGTAACTTTAGGTTAACCTGAACTTGACCATGTAAACGATCATGCTTATATATATATATATATATATATATATATATATATATATATATATATATATATATATATATATATATATATAAATGTGATTAAAATAACGTTTCCCTCAAATAAGCAAGGAGTAAGCACCACAGTCCGCCTCGCGGTTTGTTTACATCTAGCTACCACAATTCCTTGCGCTCAGGCAGTTTGAGTTGTGGTTTGAAGGCGTGATTTACGGCTCAAAAACCTTCCTGGAACGCAGCATTAAAATAATCACTCACCAGCAGAGGCAAGATGAGCTCCAAGGAGCAAAAGCAGTACATGCCGCATCCTTCCTTTTGCATGAGAAACAATTCCTTTCAGAAAATCCTTCTGGAGACTTTACTTAAAATAAATGATTTAGAAACTTCGGATGTCGATGTTGAACTGGTGAAATGTTTCTGCACAAACGCCTGAAGTTCTAGCCAATAGCTTTTCTTGACAAGTCTGACGTCACGAGGTACTATGAGTTATTTTCTTCACTGGGTTGATCATGAAAGTAAAGACAAAATATTAAATAAATGAATATGAAATCATGTGAGACATAATGCCTGTGCAAGAAAATTTAGTTTTTGTTTTCAGCTTGCTCTGATGGAATTCACTGAAATGCTTGTCTACAAACATACTGCAAATCAAAAATCAACTTTATGTGATTTACTGTATGGTTATATTAATAATAAAAAATAATGTAAATCATACACTGTAGTTGTTGACTAATGTTTGTAATTTCTGAGGATGTCTCTGAGGAAGTTAACTGTAATATAAATCAAATGAATAATCTTGCTGTAGTATGTAGAGCATATGGGACGAGTTTAAACACTGGTCAGAAACACCATCAGTTTAAGAAATGAAGTACAGATTAAATCACTATCATACATGATCACCAGCCTCTTGAAGTGACGACAAAAGCTGTACGTCTCTGTACAGAAACATAAAGGATTTATAGGACAAAATACACATTTGTGTTCTAAAAATTAACATATCACTTAAATAAATTGCAATAAATGACAAGACTGGTGTAATATATAAGTAAGAAGATTCTCATGCTTAAACTGAAACATTTACTCAAAATCTCAAACAAAATCTTAATGCTGATCAGATGAGGAGGACATGAACTTCCCCCTTTAGTACATGACACACAAACTGAGATGATGTATGTGACATAATAGTGAAGTGACCAACACTTCACACACTGTGTTGTTTGCTTGACAAATACTTATCCCATGGTTTATCTATTTGTTAAATAATTTTTCCCAACTGTTTTGCTGCTTTAGAATACTTTTTCTTTTCTTTTCAACATTTTAAACTGATCTCCATGTTTAATAACAGCATAACAAAACCAGCTGTTATTATTTTTATTATATTATGGTATTATGTTCACAGACCAATACGATATAATAAGTATTGTTGTTGTTAAATTACACACACACACACTTTTTACTAACTTACATTTGTATTTCTTGAGAAATAGGCCATAACAGATCTGTGCATTAAACAAAAATGCATGTTGTGGATGATGACACCATCAGTATTTTTGTTTTTTTACTTTTTAAGCTCACTTATTAATTTGTAAGCTATTTTTAATCAGTTAATAAATTACATCACATATTATCATTGCATTACATATGTGTGTGTGTGTGTGTGTGTGTGTATATATATATATATATATATATATATATATATATATATATATATATATATATATATATATATATATATATATATAATATAGGTACACCATAAGCAATTGATCTAAAGAAGATAGTAACATATGCGCTCTGTACAAAGGGCTAAAGTATGCTAGCAAAATAGCTATACTGTGTGTGAAAGTGCAACAGTAAACAGCAGAGAGCAACTCTTTTGTAAGCAATTAATATAGTCATTAATCATCAAAGAGCTGCTCTCAATATTTTGTGGTGGAGTGGAAATAATGTACACTAAAACTAAAGCTCTTATAGTCCTAATGTCCAAATGAAGTGGCTAACATGTATTCTTCCCTCATCTTGAAAGATAAAATGTTCTTTATTTACTAAATATTTACAAACCCGATTCCAAAAAAGTTGGGACACTGTACAAATTGTGAATAAAAACAGAATGCAGTAATCTGGAAGTTTCAAATTTCAATATTTTATTCAGAATACAACATAGATGACATATCAAATGTTTAAACTGAGAAAATGTATAATTTTAAGGGAAAAATAAGTTGATTTTAAATTTCATGGCATCAACACATCTCAAAAAAGTTGGGACAAGGCCATGTTTACCACTGTGTGGCATCCCCTCTTCTTTTTATAACACTCTGCAAACGTCTGGGACTGAGGAGACAAGTTGCTCAAGTTTAGGAATAGGAATGTTGTCCCATTCTTGTCTAATGCAGGCTTCTAGTTGCTCAACTGTCTTAGGTCTTCTTTGTCGCATCTTCCTCTTTATGACCAAATGTTTTCTATGGGTGAAAGATCTGGACTGCAGGCTGGCCATTTCAGTACCCGGATCCTTCTTCTACACAGTCATGATGTTGTAATTGATGCAGTATGTGGTCTTGCATTGTCATGTTGGAAAATGCAAGGTCTTCCCTGAAAGAGACGACGTCTGGATGGGAGCATATGTTGTTCTAGAACTTGGATATACCTTTCAGCATTGATGGTGCCTTTCCAGATGTGTAAGCTGCCCATGCCACACGCACTCATGCAACCCCATACCATCAGAGATGCAGGCTTCTGAACTGAGCGCTGATAACAACTTGGGGTGTCCTTGTCCTCTTTAGTCCGGATGACATGGCATCCCAGTTTTCGAAAAAGAACTTCAAATTTTGATTCTTCTGACCACAGAACAGTTTTCCACTTTGCCACAGTCCATTTTAAATGAGCCTTGGCCCAGAGAAAACGCCTGCGATTCTGGATCATGTTTAGATATGGCTTCTTTTTTGACCTATAGAGTTTTATATGGCAACGGCGAATGGCACGGTGGATTGTGTTCACCGACAATGTTTTCTGGAAGTATTCCTGAGCCTATGTTGTGATTTCCATTACAGTAGCATTCCTGTATGTGATGCAGTGCCGTCTAAGGGCCTGAAGATCACGGGCATCCAGTATGGTTTTTCCGGCCTTGACCCTTAAGCACAGAGATTATTCCAGATTCTCTGAATCTTTGGATGATATTATGCACTGTAGATGATAATAACTTCAAACTCTTTGCAATTTTTCTCTGAGAAACTCCTTTCTGATATTGCTCCACTATTTTTCGCCGCAGCATTGGGGGAATTGGTGATCCTCTGCCCATCTTGACTTCTGAGAGACACTGCCACTCTGAGAGGCTCTTTTTATACCCAGTCATGTTGCCAGTTGAACTATTAAGTTGCAAAATAGTCCTCCAGCTGTTCCTTATACGTACATTTAACTTTTCCGGCCTCTTATTCCAACTTTTTTGGAATGTGTAGCTCTCATGAAATCCAAAATGAGCCAATATTTGGCATGACATTTCAAAATGTCTCACTTTCAACATTTGATATGTTATCTATATTCTATTGTGAATAAAATATAAGTTTATGAGATTTATAAATTATTCCATTCCTTTTTTACTCACAATTTGTACAGCGTCCCAACTTTTTTGGAATCGGGTTTGTAGGTTAATTAAGCACTGATGAAGATATGATAGCTATGGATGAAGATTAGCTGCAAATATGCAAACAAAAGTAGCTAGTAAACTTGTTTACTATGATTGTTCTCCAACCTGCATATTTTGCTAAGAGAGAGATCAAGGAAACACTCCAGTGTGATTTGGCAGTGAACTTTTTTGACAAATCCTTCATCCTTCAAAGAGCAAGTTTAGGTATACATTTTTCACACTTTAAAAAACAAAATAATAAAGGCATGCACAAAATACATAATGTATAAAACTACAAAAGGCTGTAGACAATAAGAGATGGTGTTTCCCTGTGCAAACTCCTCAAATCCTCTCCAGTGTCAGAGTCACTGTGTGGCCTAATAATGTTGTCTCGCAGCGCCACCTCGTGGAGATCACTGTACTGGAAAGACTAAAATACTTGTATTTGAGTTATTTTAGTGGTTTTAATTTTTATTCTAAGAGGTTAAAAAGATTGTGCTAGGTGTAAACTGTGTCAAACGACGACCGAGTATTTTTAAATATCACAACGTGCTCCTGCACTAAACAACCAGCAGTTAAAGCGCATGCGTCGGGAAGCAGTGGAAGTTAAAGTGAAACACTGAAAGCTGAGCTTTGAATATTTTGGGGAAATCTTATATATTAATTTGTCTTTAATATATTGCATTATGTGTTTGACCAATGAACATAATTCTCAGTCTCTCTTATCCTGCAGCTTCCGTTTCTGGAGTGCTGGTTTGTTCAGGAGAAACCGGGTCATGGAGGGGGTTTCTCAGTCAGTACAGATGAGTCAAGAGAAATCTCTTCTCTGCTTCACGGCTCTGGATTCTCTGTCAAGTGACGCTATCAGTTCAGGGCTGAAGGAAGACTGGTCCTAGCTCACCACGGAAAGAACGATCGGTTTACAGAGACATCAGAGACCAGAGCAGATATTAACATCACAGGCCTCTATGAGACAGGAAACACATCACTGATTCTGGAAGAAGCTCAAGTGAGACACACAGATACTAACATCTGCACGGTCTATCTTCCTCACCTGCTGGCTCAGGGAGCTGTGGATCTGGAGATAATTGGTAAGATGATGCTGTAGCCATCTAGGTTATTAACTGCATTTTTTATATTAAATTTCAGTTTTATGTAACCACTCCCTCTTTTCTTCCAGAGCCTCCGTCTCTCTCATCTAGCCGTCTCCTCTTCCTCTGCTGGTTCCTGGGCAGGTGCTGCTGGCTCAGTGTGAGGCGTCTGGTTTTGCTCCTCACACTCTGGATCTGAGGCAGGAGTTCAGGGTGCAGACGGGACGTCCCGCTCTCTGGGTCAGGGCAGTGTAACGGGTCACAGACAGGTGTCTGATAGCACCTTCAGTCAGAGCAAACGTCTGGAGCTGGACTCGAGGAAGCTGGGACTCGGTCGCGGTGGAGACGTCACCTGTGTAGCTGAACATGACGAGCTGCTGCTGCACTCTGTGTGATCAGGGAGTTATAGATGGACACGATAGGTGGCAACAAATGTCTTTGTGAGTGAGTCAACCAAAATGTTTTTTTGAGATATCAGTTCATGTTTTCTTTGCATCTCCAAAAGAGTATTTATGTCAGTCAGAATGTTCTGCTAGGTTTGATGTGATGTTTTGTTGATATCAGGTGTCAGTGCTCCTTCTATTGAGGACTCGATGGTGATGGTTGCTCTAGCACTTGTTCTTTATGGCATGATAAAGTTTCTTTCCTGGACTTTCAGTTCTTCTGGTGAGTCAGTTCAGTCTGATCACTACAATCTTTATTTTTTTCTAGTATCACCGCACTAGAAATTTTTATTCTATAGTAATAAAAAATACTGTTTTGCAATATATTTAGATTAAAATTGTGTTTGTGGCATTGTATGGAATGTATTAAACATCATAATGTGAATGGAGTTTTATTTATAATATATATTTTTGTTTCAATATAGACTCCAGTGATACAGACGTAAAGGATAAGGTAAATTACATCACCTTTTTGGCTAAACAGCAAAACACACTCTTAAATTTCATTCATCTTTAGTTTTCATGTATAAGTGTCTGTCTGCTTATTGTATATCTCTGTCTCTTCTGTAGAAGGAGAAGTAAATCTGGACCTGGAGGGGATTTTAAAGACTGAATAGAGTTCAGTGAAACTGGTCTCATAAAGAATCCTTTCAGAATAGTTGAATGTATTGTGTTTCAGTCCTATGTGTCCGTGTTAGATTTGCTGTGCGTGTTTTTTATTAATTAATTATTTTTTTTTATTAAAAGATTTTAATGTCAGTTGTAGAAAATGCTGGAAAAAAAACTGTACATTTGTAATGTAAAATGTAAATTCATTGTATTTTAAATACTGAAAGACTCTTGACTCTGAGCTTTGATTAACACATTCATTGATGTAAACTTAATTGTTTACAGATACACTAATTAATGTAGAGCTTTAAAGAAGTAATGATCCGTTTGTTCAGAATCATTCGTATGTTACCTGCCTTTCTGTCTCTGGAGAAGGGATCGGGCAGCAGATGTATTCTTTTTTTTTTTTTTTTTTTACTTTGTGTTAAAAACAGATACAATTTTGAGAATATATGTGTGTAACATCTGATCTTCCATTTAAAGTCACTGTTTTTTTAATTAATCTTCTCAAACTAAAGACCATATTGCTGGATTCTCAGTAATATTTGAATGGTATTTTCTGAAACCAGCTCAAACAAAACCAAAAAATAACTTTATTTTGTAGGTCAAATATGGCCCCTGCGTTTGATTTGCTTTATTGTGCAACTATGGTCTGTACACGATGAATACTGTATATAAACATGTATTATCATAAAGGAAATGGAGGAAATGCACCAGGTTTGAACAGAAAGTGCAGAGTACAAAGAAAATGCATTCTACATTTTCATACTTCAAGAAATAAATATACATAAAGGGTGATATTTCACTAACTGCAAAATATAGGTATTTTAAGTTTCTATTTGTTATATTTAGCTTTGTTTGGTGTGTGTGTGTCTAGCAAAATATATTATATTTAATCCACAATAGCAAACATCTAATAGCATTTGAAAGGTCAAAATGTAATATTTTTTTAGTTCCAAAATACATCATCTTGTAATTTAGTAAAAT
Organism: Cyprinus carpio; assembly: GCF_018340385.1. Classification (NCBI taxonomy): domain Eukaryota; kingdom Metazoa; phylum Chordata; class Actinopteri; order Cypriniformes; family Cyprinidae; genus Cyprinus; species Cyprinus carpio. The sequence goes on along the minus strand of NC_056615.1, from coordinate 25,143,588 downwards.
GGATTTGCCAAACCAAGCAACACACACTAATGAAATGAAATGAGCACCACACTATAAAGATGTTTTTCATCTTTATCTGAACTAACTGGTTTTAAGTCAAAAGTGAGATTTAGTTTGACTGAATGAACAGGATTTCGAGTTCAGGGTCAGTACTGATATCAAAAGTAAACAAAACACTTAATGGCATTCTTGTTTTCTTCTTCGTCAGTGAAGAGAAATATAAACATTTGAAATGTATACAATTTCTGGCTTTGTAAATCTTAAAATGAACAAATGTCCATGAATCAAAGAACCAAAAAAGATGAAGAGAAAGTGTGAAGAAACGAAAACTTTTAAAAACCTAAACATTTAAAGGGATAGTTCACCCAAAAATGAAAATAAGGATTTACTCACCCTAAAGATATCCTAGGTGTATGAGTTTTTTCTTTCAGACAAATCAAATCGGAGTTACATTAATAAATGTCCTGGCTCTTCCAAGCTTTATAATGGCAGTGAATGGGTGTTAATATTCTATGTCCTACGTCATTGGCTGGAATGCCACCCTCCCGTGAACGAGTGTACAACAGTTAGCAGAAGCTAGAGATTATGGTTTATAAAGTTTTAAACATATATATATTTTTTTGAAAAATGCATCGATTCACTTCAGGTGGCCTTTATTAATCCAGGTGCCATGTGGAGCACTTTTTATGATATGGGTTGGCGCCATGTATTGTAGTAAAGAATATCAACACCCATTCACTGCCATTATAAAGCTTGGAAGAGCCAGGACATTTTTAATAGAACTCTGATTGTATTCGTCTAAAAGAAGAAAGTCATAAATACCTACTGTAGGATGGCTTGAGGGTGAGTAAGCCATGGGCTAATTTTTATTTTTGGGTGAACTATCCCTTTAAGTTTTTGTTTCTTCACACTTTCTGTTTCCATCCCAGAAATCTCAAGTTCTGTGTTTTATGTGCAGTAAGCAAGAAGGACAGCAGAATAAGCTGCCATAGCTGTCCATCCTCATCTATTTTCTTTTGACACAACATATATGCAACGACACCAATGACAATCAACAAGACCACAACAAAAACAATGATGCCGACACGAACAAAATCTCCTGTTTGATCAGAGGAAAACATCAGATTACTCACAGACTGTGACTAGGTTATCAGCAGTACATTTTTAGATTTTAATAACAATCCAAATGTGCAACCATATAGAACCTCATAGATCTAAACATACAGTATAGAATTTACAAGAGCAAAACAAATAATGTAACAGCCAGGTGATCATTATTTAGTGTTTGTTTACTATTTGTTTTTGGATTGTTCCCTCTATGCAGAAATTACAGTATCCTCCCCTAAAATATATTTTTTCTTACAAACTCAGGCTGTGTGACTGTAAATTGTGGCAAACAGTCTAACCACACAGACATGCCTTCGTTTTTGTTTTTTTTTAAATAATCTACCCTTTTTCATTCTTAATTTTTCAGTAAACATTTATGTTAATGAATCATTGCACTTGTTTTCAATGAAAAATTCCTATTTTTTGGTCAGCCACAAAACAAAGGGGGGAAAAAAGTGTATCAAAAGTGCCCAAATGAGTGTGTGCTCATGATGAACACCCACTGAATGGTTGAACTGATCTTTTGCAACTTGGATGTTGTTTCTGAACGCGTGATGAGTTCCAGCTGTGAGCAGAGTTTGTGTGTCCCAGTAATCTGCTCCTTCCTTCTGTTTATATATACATTAGTCACTTGTCATTAGCACTTACATATTGTTGCTCTTTTGTTAGTTTTGATTGCTTCTGTTGTCCTCATTTGTAAGTCGCTTGGATAAAAGTGTCTGTTAAATGACTAAATGTTAATGACTAAATGTTTCATCCACTCAGTTTTTGGCACAACTTTTTTTGTGCTGCTGTCAAAGTAAATAAACTGCTCTTCATCAACCAGGCCAACCATAGTGAACTCTGGGATGTCAATGTCTCCAGACAGCAGTTAAGAAGTATGTCCGAAAGTGTGTACCTGTGGACAAAAAAAAAAAAAAAAAAAAACTTAATATTTATTTATATTTTATTTTTATAAAATTGTTTCAGTTACTATAAATATTTTTAAACTGTTTTTGTCCATACAATGAAAATTATAGGCTCCAAAACAAAACTGGACCCCACTGACCTTTATTATATGGAGAAAACAACAATTAAAAAAAAAGTATTCCATAGAAGAAAATCATACAGGTTTGGAATGACATGAGGGTCGATCAATTTTAAAGTGGGGGGTAAGTGATTTCTGGTAGCCAATGCTGATATTAAAAATCACCTAAACAAACACTCCCCTCACTCCTAAAGCGCCAAAAACTGACGCATGGTCAAGCGCCTCTAGCGTCACTATGAAGACGCCAAAGGCGCCCCTCGGCGTCGCTATATCGACGCACTAGAACCATAGACAGTAAAAGATCAGAATACATTCATTAACTTTTGCTTCAGATTCAACAGAATTTTCTAGAATTACAGATGTTAGATCATATATGATGTTAAAATGCATGATTCCTTCCCAAAGTTGATATGAGATATTAATCAGAAATCAAAATGACTGTATTCACCACTGCAGGCATACAACTGACATTTCCATCAACTGTTTTTCACTAGTCACCAAATACAGCAAATGTGATCTGTTAAACTCAATTCTACCTAGCAACTTAAGTAATTACCTTCAGTAATTTGGACAAGTATAGCACTTTTCATTTACAAAATTTAATCTTAAAATCAATTTTTGTTCAAGTGAATCAATCTTGTATATAACAGTTGTCTTTTTAATAACGCTTGATTTAAAGATTTAACTAATAAAAAAAAATGACATTCATAATGTTTGTGTTGTTACTGAGCTTCATAATTGGTGTCTAGAGGTTTGTGTATGTACATGGACCTAAATCACATCTAAGTTTCTTTTACAGACACTATCCACATCACTTTCACATTCAGACTGTTAATACAGTTATCTAAAAATGCCTTTAACTACAGAAATAAGTTTGGTCTCTATTTTGAACTATGTAAAATACCAAGATAATGCATTTTTGCAGCACATACATTATTTTGGTAACACTTTATACCTTATTTTTCTGTGTTGTGTTTATAAGTCATTCTGTTCACCTGATTGTATCTTCATCTTCTTGTGCTATACTTTAATATTATAATAAATGTAATGTTAATAAATGCTAAGTATTGTTCATGTAAACTAATCTAGTTTACTTATGATGACAAATAAATCCTAAAAAAAATGATTTATTTGTCATCATAAGTAAACTAGATTAGTTTACATGAACAATACTTAGCATTTATTAATATTACATTTATTATAATATTAAAGTATAGCACAAGAAGATGAAGATACAATCAGGTGAACAGAATGACTTATAAACACAACACAGAAAAATAAGGTCTCACAGGACCACTTAAAAGATTCATGAGAGTGATTCTGTGCCTCTTTGGGATTGCACCATGAGGCTTTGTTCACCTACACATCGCAAGCTTTTGGCAGCCAGTGCAAGCTGAAGAGAGGTGTGACGTGAGCTTTCTTCGGTTCTTTGAAGCAGGTGCAGAAGGGCTGAGTGACATCAGCGGAGACAGGACAGAGAGAATGGCTGGGTCAGGGCTGGTTCTGCCACTATATATCTATATATATAAATAGAGAGAGAGAGAGAGAGAGAGAGAGAGAGAGAGAAAACCAGTGGAGCAGAACCAGCCAATCCAGCAGGACACGCCTCAAGAGACAGCATCCCAGCCAGCACTTCATCTAGAGCCCCATCTAGAGCCTCAGTGCCCAGACAGGAGCCACACAGACAGAGACTGCTCTACAAAAGCCCCCCCGCTCATCCACCACTGCCTCCACCCGAGCCAGAGAGACAGAGCTACGCCCAGGCCGTCAGTGGAGGAGTAAACCCGGCCAGTGCTGAGCTTCACAACATCCAACACATGCTGAGTATCATCTGCTCTCACCTACTGACACACAGTGGACAGAGATATGAACATTAAAAAAAAAATCCAAATTGAATTAGTTGATGTTCCACATTTCCCACATTATCTTTATTTTACTGTTGCATCCAATCTGTTATGTTTTTGCTCTCTTTTTTGTGTCTTTCTCTTTTTCTCAAAATAGCAAACAAACTTGATAGATTATCTTTCTTTTTGTGATGAAATCACTTAGAATCTCCTTGTGGAATATTCAGGGTCTGAATTCCTCAGTCTTTGGTCTGAAGAGTAAAAAACAGACTTTATGAGAGAAATTGATTACCTAGATATCATTATTTTACAAGAAACCTGGTGTAGAGGGGATGAGTCCACTGGCTGTCCCTCAGGATACAGAGAAATTATATAATCTTAAATCAGACTCAGCTCCAACACACAGGAAAGAGACTCAGGAGGGATGATAATCTGGACTAAATCTGAACTGTGTATAAAATTAGTCAAAAGAGACCAGTACCACCTGTGGCTGAAAATTAAAAAAGACATCATAATAACATCCCAGCCTGTCTTTCTCTGTGCCATATACATACCACCCCTCGAGTCTCACTATTTCCAAGAAGAAACCTTTCAAAATTTAAAGCAAGAAATCAGCCATTTCCAGGCCCAGGGAATCGTGCTGCTTCTGGGTGACTTCAATACTAGAACTGGTGACAAATTAGAAGACAGAAAGCTGCGGAGGCACACATTTGCAGCAGTAAGTCTGTGTTAGTTTTACCTTTTATCAAACTGCTGTTATAATTTGCACAGCATTTGTTGTTTCTTAAACTCTTGCACTGTCCAAATACCCACATTTGCCATCTTTGCATTTGACCACTTGAATACTTATCTGACATATTTCCTGTATTTGTCGATTTTTTATTTTGAGTATTTGGTATGTTAGTGTGTGTCGAACTTTTCATGACCTGATGCCAGTGGTTCCCAATCCTGGTCCTGGAGAACCCCGACACTGCATGGTTTTGGTGTCTCTCTTGTCTGACACACACTTTTGAGGTCTTGGAGCAGGGATCCTCAAATCTGGGCCCACGAGATCCACTTTCCTGAAGAGTTTAGCTGTAACCCTAATCAAACACATCTGAGCATGCTAATCAATGTCTTCAGGATCATTAGAAAATCACAGGTGGGTGAGTTTGATCAGGGTTAGAGCTAAACACTGCAGTGCATTGGCCCTCCAGGGTAAGATTTGAGGAACCCTGTCTTGGAGTCTTCACTGATGAGTTGAATCAGGTGTGTTTGAAGAGGGAGACATCTCAAATGTGCAGTGTTGGGGTTCTCCAGGACCAGGATTGGGAACCACTGCCTTATGGGACACATTTAAGTGTTTATAGAGATTTTTTTTATTTATTTTTTTAGTTTCAACATTGCATTTTAAAATAAACTTCTAAATGTCTTTTCAATAGTCCCTATTACAGATGAAAATTTAATTTGTGGTGCTTCTAATTAAGTGATAAAAAAGCAATTGCAAATGATGTACAAAATAAATATACTTTTCTGTGCACCAAGAAACTGTGCAACACTTTGTTTTACTACTAAATTATTTTCAATATCTAATTATTATTATTAATATTTCACATACATTGGAAAGGTTTCCGTGACCCCTCGTGAGATCTCTGCAAAAAGTCTCACAATTTATTCCAAAACATGATGCATGATGGAATACACTAAGCCTGGTATAGCGTTTCGGAGCAGTATTGGAGATAGTGTGGGTTTAGTGTGCGTTAAGGGCACTGCGCTTTGGCATTATTAAAACTTGTGCACGGACTGTCACGTACTGTACACACGCTTTCAAGTGGCCAAGATCGCAAGTGTGGGTATTTGGACAGGGTAAAAGTATTAAAAATGCCCCATTAGTAAGAACTCTAAACATAGTCGCACATCAAAGTGTTAATAATTCAGTAATTCAGTTTAACACTTGTATGATATTGTACAAGCCCCAGGACCGTCTCATCTGACACTATCACAATATTGACAGTCGCACATGCGCTCTTCTTGGAAAGCAGTCAAATGCCCCACACAGTCAGAAAGTTTTTATTGTCCATTGGCTTCTTAATAAATTACCGGTACTTCAAATAAGCCCCATCAGTTCATGTTCCAACTATACATAATATCTCTCTGCACCTCGTCATTTATGTTTCCACAAGTGGAAATGCTAGTTTGATGTGTCACATGATATCAAATCTTTGATCAATTTGTCAGAACCAGAACAATTACACTACTGATAACAGTCCTGAAAGCATGTAATCATTTTTAAAATAATTCATATGAATATAGCTTGTTATTAATGACTTGCTTTTAGTAATGGATGCATTTAACATTTAATTATACAGCATCTTTACAGAGACTGCTTTTATGGTCTAAAAAAACCCATAGTAATGTATAAGTTGCATGTAATGTAATAATATTTCCTTCCTTTCTGTCTTACAGGATTGCTTGCAGATAATGCTGTTCTTCTTTTTCAGGTCTACAATATCTTTCTTTACTTTTCTTTTAAGAGCCAACCCTCTCAAACCTTGCTAAAAACTAAAAGAGCTATTACTGAGTCTCAGCGAATCTTGCCATGATCAGGTCTTCCCAGGTACATTTGTTTCGAATATTTTTGAATCAACATTTACTCATCAAATGCTCTGGTCTGAATCTTATTTTAAATGATTTTAATTATATGTTTAAGGAGCAATATTAATTGCACACAGAGTAAGTAGAGATTATCTTGTTTTACAGATGAGAAGAAGACCAAGGAAATTATTTGCTCAGGATGAGGAATGAAGACGGCCATCTTGTGCCCAAACGAAGACAGAAAGTCCTCTGGTATGTGTGTATTGAAGCAATGCTGTGTTATGTGTTACAGCACTTTATGATGATCTCTCACAGGACTGTTCATGTCAGCCGTGATTATTCTTTCTAATATTTTTTTTTTTTTTTTTTTGATACAACTATTACAATTACAGCATGTTAGCAAAGTGTGACTGGAACATTTTTAATCTTAAGTTTTTAAAAAACACCACCTGTTTTTCTTAAAAAAAGCATACAAGTTTTATAAAAGTGGTTTACATTATTTCATTGTTTTGTAAATGTTGTGTTATAAATTGTGGATTGATAGTTGATTGGTTTGAAGCCAGGCCTTACACTGCACAGACTAAAACACATTTGTGAGAGAAGTCGTGAACTTTGGCGAAAGATTCTAGAGGAAAAAGACACATTTACTGCAACAATAGATGAGATTCTAGAGGCAAAAACTTCAGTCACATGCTAAGGGGTGTCTCAAGAGCAAGTCCTTTGCCTCTGTAACTTTTTCTTAATTCTTGCATAATGAAATTGTTTATTGCAGTATTTTAACAATTTTACTTTGTACAGATGATCTCATCGGCCAAATGAGGGGTTTTGACCAAGTGATGCTCTTGAAAGGAATGAAAGAAGAGGATGTGGTAAATTGTCTTCAAAGAAAAAGCTTCTCAAAAGGTCTTAAAACAGCTTGAAGAATGGTATGTGTCCAGTACTTAAAGGGTCATAGTTGTTCACACTGCTAAAATCACACAGAACATTAAACTGTCTGACTGTCCATTAAACAACTTCATCTGAATTGTTTGTGTTTTTTGTTTTACTTTGAACAGGTCTGGGATCTGTCTGAAAATGGGATGTTAGGACTGAGAGATCCTCTGGCTGAGAAAAAGCTACTTCACATCAGTGCTGGATATCAACCACACATTGTTTACAGACACGAGAGAAGAAGAAGATCACGATGGGGAAATGAAACCAGTTTAGATGTGATGATAAGGAATCATTATTTTCTGAAACAGTATCACATGTCTTATATGTATCACATGATCTGTATCACAGTTGCCTGGATGGGATTGTTTGACTTTTAAGGACATTTCATTACTCATCTGTGTGAACTGATTAATTTATGATATTAATTAATTTTTGATGATCCATTATTATTTTCCTTGAATCTTATTTGTCTTAATGCTACTTTATCAACTTTATAGTCTATGCGTCAATAAAATTAATATGATGAATATTGTGTATTGAAAATTCTTGGTAAAATCATAATTTTACTAGGTAGGCTCATATGTGTTTATTTTATACTTGGAAAAACTACGTTATTAATTACCGGGATTATTTTTTAAGACATAAACATTTTTTATCAGATTAATGACATTGGGAACAACAATACACCAGAAAGTTATTATTGTATATATTTAGTAACAAATATGCCATTTTTTTTGTGAAATAAAGGGAGTTACAAGATTAATTATTTTGCATTACAAGATGCATGGGCCATGGGCTTTATTGCTACAAACACTTGAGGAATAACTGAGAATGTAGCAGGAATAATCAACATGGACCTTGTACTGCATTAAAACCAAGAGCATGCACATTACTACCTAATCTGGAATGTCCGATGAGACAGCGATATATATGGCTTCGGTGTTCCTTGTCGTTGAAAGGAGGAACATCCTGAGTTCACACCAGGTGTGCCTCTAACCCAGGCAGGGGCAGAAGAGTCCCTTAGGGGGACCAGCGAGGAGAATGAGCAAACTCAACTGGTGGCTTTAAAGCCCGCTGTTTGCTCCAACTGATTAAGATCCTGCCAGAATCAAGGAAGGATTGAGGAGCAACTCTTAGCAGGGAAAAGAGACTGATTAAATCATCCTGATCCTGACATCATTCTGATACAGCATGGAATGAAGAGATTATGATATGGTTTACATTTATCAGAAGATTTATTTTTTGTGTATTTGTTTGACATTACTGATAATGTTGTTGTTCTAGTAGTTGACTCGAGTTACTGCATAGGTCTATAGCACTGATATAGACTTTAAAAGTTAATTTGTTAGATTAACTTGATTTTTACATTATAATTATTAATAACACAAGCTAAAAATTAAAAGTGCAGCACAAATGAGACGAGATGAAAAATTGGACCACCTCTAGAAGTCCACCTGACATTATAAACCTGAGAGCTATAGTAAGTCAGCAACCCAGCAGACATCCAGGTGACATTAGGGGTTAGTTCATATTGGCCCGAATCTGACTGTCCTGGTTAAGGTCTCATACATTAAGCATATCCAGTTGGGGATAAAGAGGTATTTTTTAGAAACCAAAGATGTGAACAATGTAATGAAAAGCATTTAAATTTTTGCAGTCTAATATATTAAGTTTTGATAGAGAATTATGTGAAGGAAACTAGAACTTGTGAGAATAATACTAAAATTATTAGGCCATGGCTGCTAAACTGGTAAAATGCCTGGCTAGATAATGCAGATACACCACACATTTGCTAAGAACATGTAGTAGTGACTAGCCAACCATATTGTTAAGATTGAGGCCAAGGAAAAGCTACAAGGCTTACAGTTACCTGCACTGCAAAATGAACAGATTATGTTTAAAGGACAAAATGTGTTATAGTGGGAATATTATGTTGCACAGATAACCCTCATAATGAGGCGGATGGTAAATGTTTGATCAAGGTTGATTGATGCTGATTGATAAAGGTTTACTGAATATGTCTAGGAATGCTTAGTTATTATAAGGCAAGGGAAGTAGCGAACACTCAGAATGATTTTTGCCTTGGTTCGCAAGTTGGTAAAGGATGCTCGTGAGTGTGTTGATGAATAGAACTGTTGAATGTGCTGATCTTAAGTGGAATGAGAAAAATGCTGAGCTAATGTTAAGAGAAGGGGAATTGGGCAGAGAGCTTTTATGTTGTTTATTATATAAACAAATGGGGGAACTGTTAGATTATTTTATGCTCTCTGCCAGATGTTTTGTGCCTCTCTGCAATCCCTCCTCCCTTCTTACTCCTTTTCTTCTTTCTTGCTCCCTCCTCCCTTCTGTGTTCTCTTTCTATACCTCAATGTATGCGCACACATGTATATTTCCTCATGAATTCAGATGTTCAGACCAGGACGGGGGCTATAGGCCCGAAGGTTATTGAGTTCGGTCTGTCCTTCTGCTCAGAGTTGAAGTATCCTTGGCCAAGTGTATGCCTAATATGTCTAATAAGAACTTCCTGGCCATACTTCCATTCTATATAACATACAGATGTACGGGCTCTAGAGGCAGCAGGAGGGAAAACCCCTTGTTTTCTAGACATTCCTATATGATGTAGTGTACAATGCTTATTGGATAAACCACTACACCACCCTTTGCAATGCAACTATATAATGTGTGAAGGTAATAATAAACGGTGAAGAAGTTTGTGAGCAGACTAAAAGGCTTCATGTTCATTTACTTCTTTCCATGAGCTCATGTAAGGACTGAGAATGGTCGGACGGCATCGAAAAGATAAAGACAGAATTATGTGTTATTTAACACTAATGTCCAGCACGTGAGGAGCAAGATAAGGGGATGAGGATGACATTTTTTACACTGATTTTTGCTAATTAGTTTATATATATATATAGTATTCTTAGTACTGCATGAATTTGTCCTTGTGTAATAAGTGAAGTATCACAATGTGTATAAATTGTCCTTGATTACTGCTTAACAGCAGGGAATAGATAACGGCAAGTTGTTGCAGGTTCATCCATTATATTTATTGCCGTTTACTTCAAAAATAAAAAAAATAATCTATTATTTTTATTATTAAATCATTTCTTTCTTATTTTTCCATGTTTCATCAGATGGCCTCACAATGTCCTGTCAAAAGCTATACTAGCCATGACATAAGAATAGAAAAGGGTGGACTGTGAAAACTGTCAGATATAAATGTGACTCAGCTCAATTTGTTGTCCATGATGAGGAGAATACATATATGTAGGTTTTACTGCCCTTCTACCCCCAGGGGCCCAGTAGCACCCCCTGGAAGAGCCAAAAACTGTACATTTCAAATGGCTGTAAATCAGAGTCCAATTAACGAATCAAAGAGAAAATCGGCAGGATTACTACTTATGTTATGCTGATAAAATAATGTTGGGTACAGTTTTCAGAAATAAATGGAAAGGTGTCATAAAGGCATTTTAAATATTGCTCACTGTAAAATACCAAATTTCACTCTGTCTTTCAATTATATCATAGAGGTTTACACAATGAAAATATTTAGATGTCCAGTTTTCCATTAAATATATTATTTATTTCATTTCGTTAATAAAAAGTTTTAAACTACATTTCCCACAAGCCTCTGTCGTTCTATCTATGGAAAGGGAAAACTTGGTGCTTTCCTTTGTAGTTCATTGAAGTTATGCTTAGGGCTAGGGTTAGGATCTCGCTGAAGAGGTAATTTTTCTCAATATAGCAACACTTCATTGTTGACTTAATATATTACTAATTTGATAATAGCAGCAAAACATACTTTTTAACATGATATGCTGTTTAATATGGGTTAAAAGATAGTCCAACCACAGACAGTCCTGCGGTGACAAGGGAAATTCACAGCCAATGACATCAAAGCTGAGCAGCGTCATCACACTTCCTTAACCATTTATGGTCATTTATGACAAATGTCTTCCGTTTTTCGGCTGAAGGGATAGATTGGTTAACAATCAATAAAATTTGCTACCTATTAGATTGTGTTTTATTAACGTCTACACCTTCCTGGTCATCCACTGTCACCAAGCTCGTTTTTGCCACTATGAAGAATAAAAAGGTAGTTATGTTGTAAACGTTAACTATTTTCATTATGCAAATACTTTTATTAAAAAACAAAACAGTAAATACAGTATATACAGATACAGTCTTTCAGAGAACACTGGAAAAATCAATTTTCTTAAAAGTTAAATTGACCAAAAAGTGATACAACACACTGTTTCAAACTCAGAAAATAACACCATGAAGACATGCATGTCAAGTGTGCAATATCATCTATAAAACTCTATCAGCACAGCACCAAAAAAACACTGAACAATGGAAGAAAAGATAAAGTGTTCAGGAAAACAAACACCTGCTACATAAAATGCAGAAATATAACTGACAATAACATCATTCACTTCATGACTGGAACTAGGGGATGGCTGTGCATGAATATGTCCTTTACTAAAACTCCTGATGAGAACTGATGCTTTTTTATGATAAAAGCACCAGAAGTAAAGTTTACTGTATGAACCTTGAAAAAGAGAACACAATGCTTTATCAATACGGAAATACTATTTTCAACTATTGTTTTCATCACTGGTTCTGTATACAGTATATGGGTTGCTGGAAGGTCTAAAACAAAGCTTATAACTAAAACAAAGTTGCATTTTCTGCAAAAATCAAACCACTGCAAAGTCTAAACACTGATCCAGGGACCATTTCTGTGTGTGTGGGGGATAAAGAGTTAAAGAGGTGAGTCCTTGTGCATGATGGAGAAGGACAGCATTATCTGCAAACAATCCTGTAAGACAGAAAGGAAGGAAATATTATTACATTACATGCAACTTTTTTTTTAGACCATAAAAGCAGTCTCTGTAAAGATGCTGTATAATTAAATGTTAAATGCATCTATTATTTAAAGCAAGTCAGTAATAGCAAGCTATATTCATATGAATTATTTTAAAAATGATTGCATGCTTAAAGGACTGTTATCAGTAGTGTAATTGATCTGGTCACAGAAACCTTTCCAATGTATGTGAAATATTAATAATAATAATTAGATATTGAAAATAATTTAGTAGTAAAACAAAGTGTTGCACGGTTTCTTGGTCCACAGAAAAGTATATTTATTTTGTACATCATTTGCAATTGCTTATTTATCACTTAATTAGAAGCACCACAAATTAAATTTTCATCTGTAATAGGGACTATTGAAAAGACATTTAGAAGTTTATTTTAAAATGCAAACTAAACTAAAGAAATTAAAGAAATTTTCTAAAAAAATAAAAAATATAAAAAAATCTCTGTAAACACTTAAATGTGTCCCATAAGGCAGTGGTTCCCAATCCTGGTCCTGAAGAATCCCAACACTGCACATTTGAGATGTCTCCCTCTTCAAACACACCTGATTCAACTCATCAGTGAAGACTCCAAGACAGGGTTCCTCAAATCTTACCCTGGAGGGCCAATGCACTGCAGTGTTTAGCTCTAACCCTGATCAAACTCACCCACCTGTGATTTTCTAATGATCCTGAAGACATTGATTAGCATGCTCAGATGTGTTTGATTAGGGTTACAGCTAAACTCTTCAGGAAAGTGGATCTCGTGGGCCAGATTTGAGGATCCCTGCTCCAAGACCTCAAAAGTGTGTGTCAGACAAGAGAGACACCAAAACCATGCAGTGTCGGGGTTCTCCAGGACCAGGATTGGGAACCACTGGCATCAGGTCATGAAAAGTTCGACACACACTTGTAGTCTTCATGCTCACTCGAACACTTGGCCAAATACAGGAAATATGTCAGATAAGTATTGTAACGAACCTTATTTAAGTCTATGTCCGTCAAAATAAAACTCCACAGTCGTTGTACCAAAGAAAACACTTCCTTTATTACAATTAGCCTAGAATAGATACAGCTTCTCAGAAAAAAAAAGCACAGGTACGAGTATGAGGACAGAAGAGAAGGGCACGGGACAACACACAATCCCTCACGTCAATTCATCTACACACACCGTGAATCTTCAAATGCAATAGATTAATACAATGGTGACCCCTATTGAAAACATCACATCAACCTACACTGCACACATCATTAAGGCGTGTTACTCCGTTCCTATACTCCCGACTCAACCCTCTTATACCGATCGCCCTTCACACACCCACACCATTCATTCTCTCATCCACACAGAAATAAGTTAAAACACTTCCCTCTCCCCCAACTTGCAGGACCCAGCCGTGGGGTGAAGAGCAGCAACGGAAGACCGTCAAGACAGAAACACTCAATAAGGAGGTGAAGATAAAGTTCACTATTATTTCTAGTCCATACGCATTCGGAAACGGGGAAAACACTCAAGTCCAATTATATAGAGTCACACGTCTCCCTAAGTTAGCACGACAGTCGGGCAAAATGCCAAAACAAACAATGCTGCGAGGTTATGGTGACACTAATAGTTAACCCCTCCCTCCTAACTCAACTCACTCACACACAGGAGTCTAACTAACTGTCTATCTTCATCTCCGGATGGCCTATTGCCCCCGAGAGACAACAAACCGTAACCCCACAAGTCACCCACCTCGAAGCCTCTGCTTCATCTCGTGCGTCTCTTTTTAATGAGTCCTTTGATATGCCCACAGGTGGATACAATCAGGGCAAATCAATCAAAGCAAATCACCTGAACACCAGATAACATTCTACAGTATTCAAGTGGTCAATTGCAAAGATGGCAAATGTGGGTATTTGGACAGTGCAAGAGTTTAAGAAACAACAAATGCTGTGCAAATTATAACAGCAGTTTGATAAAAGGTAAAACTAACACAGACTTACTGCTGCAAATGTGTGCCTCCGCAGCTTTCTGTCTTCTCCATTTCTGAAGGAATACCTCTCCACAAACACGACTGGGCTGACTGCTTCCTTTACGTCTTTTCAGCTAAAAAAAAAAAATAAAAATAATAAAAGGGGGGGGGGGGAGACAGAATTTTAAATATAAATATTTAAGATATAAACTGATATGAATGAACTGCAAGATGGGAAAAAATATGTGTCCTTTATTTATTTACTTTTTTTTAATTCACATAAAAAGGTATTAAAAGCATGGTACCGTAAATGTGATTACTGTGATATCTGTCATATAAAACCACATCAAAACACTACCATTACAGTTGTACAACCATAGTTGGTTTGGTGATTATTGTGCTATTGCTATACCATAGTAAAACTACAGCTACTGTTCTGATTAATAAAGAAGACGGAATACATTTTATAACAGGCATTAAATCAGCGTATTTACGACTACTCACCCAACCTGTGGCACATGTAAACTGATGGCAAATATCGCGATGTGCGCTGAATGAGACTTCTTGAACGTGATTTCATAGCGATAAACATCTCGACAGTATCGCCGATACCGATACCAATACCGATACTTTTTAATAATTAAGGTGGATGTGTCTTCAATCTAAATCTAAATGAATTTTCATGACTTTTAGTTTGTTTTTGTGATTTGCATTTTGGGTTATTAATCAGTACTACAAAAGCTTTTGTTCAGAAACAACTTTTGGTTACTTCTGTTTTATTTAAATAAACAAAGTTACAAAATGATTACTTCACAAATATAAAAAATGTAAAAACAAATTCTCTTTTCAAGTAGCATGTTAACAAAAAATGTTTCTCCTCTTTAGTGCACTTCTGTTCTCATTTTCGGCCTGAAAATACAGCCATACAACGCTCCTCTTTCTCTCTGCTGCCATTCTCCGCCTCTGACTGACTGCTGTTAGAAATGTGCGGCTGAGTGGCGCGCGCCCCTTACTGCTGGTGGTAGCGCTAGTGGTGAGTCACGTGACGGTACAACACAGGAGAGGGGGAGGAGAGCAGTGTCGAGCACGAGCAGCACTCTTGAGAGCTTGCTCTGCTCTGTGACAGCAGCAGCATTTTGACAAACACGGCCAGGTCGCAAAACGAGAGAAACTGAAACTTAAGTATCGATTTTTTCACGTTGGTATCGATCAATACCGATACCAACGTTGGTATCGATATTATCGATATTAGTATCGATCTGCCCACCTCTAATGGGAAGTTCTGTTCTTTTCCGCGAACCGGTTCTTTCGGACAGTTCGATTCAATAAACCGGTTGAAGAAAACTGCTCACCAGTTCTTTTGCGCTCGACGTAATGACGTCATTGGCGATGATTGCCCTTGATTCAAGCCTTCGGTTTACCCGCACTCATAACATTAGCACAGAATCAGTTCAGAATCAATCATCAAGAGAACCAGTTCGGTTCAGACGCGCTGTGTGTCAATCTGCTTCACGCTGAATCACGCATGCGCAGTATCATCAGCTCCTCGGTTCTTGAACCAGACGCGTCCGACAGAAAAGGTTCTTGACTCGAGAACGAGTCAATGTTTCGTTCGTTATCTGGCTCGGCTCTGTGTTCATCTTCAGTTCTCTCTTCACAGCAGTTCAGTCAGTGTACTGTTTGAGTAAATGGATTACTCCGGGATATTGGTTTATTTTGATTCAGAGGGAGTGTCAGCCACATTAAAAAAGTTAACAGCTTAAGTCATTTGTGGATTAATGCTTATTGGAGATGCGAACCGTTTCAAACGATTCAGTTCGATTTGGTGAACTGGTTCAAGAAGATCCGGTTACATCGAGTGATTCGTTCGCGAACCGGATATCACTAAACTGCAGTGCTGTGAACGCGCTCATAACAGACCCGGGAGAGAAGACAATGCTGAATAAAGTCGTAGTTTTGTGCTATTTTTGGACCAACATGTATTTTTAATGCTTCAAAAATTCTAACGGACCCTCTGATGTCACATGGACTACTTTGAAGATGTTTTTATTACCTTTCTGGACGTGGACAGTATACCGTACATACATTCTCAATGGAGGGGCTGAAAGCTCTCGGACTAAATCTAAAATATCTTAAACTGTGTTCCGAAGATGAACGGAGGTCTCACGGGTTTGGAACGACATGAGGGTGAGTCATTAATGACATAATTTTAATATTTGGGTGAACTAACCCTTTAAGCCTTCTTTTGTTCCGCAGACGTTTTCCTCTGAACTCTCTCTCCTCCGCATCATGAGTAGACACGCCCCTTACTGCTGATTGGCTACAAGTTTGTTTTGGTACTCACTCGACTCAGTTTTCTAAAGTGTTTTTGAAAAAATACATACCACACCTTTCATTTTTAAGTTAATTTTCCCCTCTTTAAAAACAAAATATCTGCAACTATCTCCGGCTACATGAGAGTTTTAAATATTGAATAAAACAAGTCCACAATGACATCAACCAAATATTCAAAACCAAATAAGTATCATAATACATGGACACACCACCGCGTTCAGGTTACAAATGAAACTGACCCTGTTATAAAAGCTTAATTATTTTACTTTAGTCAATTCCAAAATATTACATTTTTAACATAACATTTTTCTTGGCCTATTAATTATAATTATTGGACTCTGCTGAACTTTAAAACAAATCATACAAATTGCTTAAACACAGTTAACTTTAATCCATTTACTCACCTGCACAGGTGAGAGTAACTTCAAGGCTCAGAAGAACTACAGTCCACATGTTTGGACTTTGACTGTCAGTCGTGTTTGGAAATTAGAGCGGAAGAGGTGGAAGGGAGTTTGTAAGTGTTTTTGCCTCGTTTTCTCATTAGAGTACTGCGTGATTATCGTTGCTAGGGAAACTTTGCTTTAATCACTGTGTGTGTTACGTGTGAATTGTGGCGTTTGGTTTAGAGAGGCGTGGTTTGCCTATCGCGGGACTGGACAGTTTCGGTTCGGTCTGTTTAAATAGAGAGGCGTGACCAGCTGACTTCAATCACAGGTAATCAGGCAAATATATAAGTGGTAGGGGTCACCGCGGCAGCGGTCGCAGCAGCCCTCGTGTGAAGACCGATGAGTGTAAAGACCATCGACTCTACCTGTGCGACTCCACCGAGCAAGGACACCGACAGGGCACTTGAGTATTGCTTTTCTCCCCTTCAATTTTTGTACAGCTCTTCCGCAAATAACTTATTTTCGTCACTTGTAGTCACTATGTGCTTTCAGATCTCTACTATCACTACTAACACTCGGAGAGCACGCTATGTACGTCGAAGGAAGGCCTGCCTGACAAGTCTAAGGCCTGTCCCTCTGAACTCTACTCCGACGCTCTCTATTCCACTTGGTCTCTGAACTGCCAGTCCGCTGTTAACAAAGCAGACTTCATTTCTTCTATTGCTACTCATTCTGGTCTCAGCCTCATGGCACTGACTGAGACCTGGATCAAACCTGAGGACACTGCCACTCCCGCAGCCCTCTCCACTCATTTCACTTGTTCCACAACCCTCGTACGACTGGGAGGGGTGGAGGTACTGGTCTCCTTATATCGAAAGAATGGAAATTTGATCTTCAACCACCACCTACAGGTCACAGTTCATTTGAAACACATGCTGTTACTGTAACCCACCCTGTTCAAATCCACTTGTGGTCATTTATCGTCCCCCAGGTCAATAGGGAAACTTCTTGGAGGGAGTTGGACGTGCTGCTATCAAATTATCCTGAAGATGGTACTCCTCTGGTACTGCTTGGTGACTTCAACATCCACCTAGACAAACCCCAGGCTGCTGACTTCAACACTCTGCTCGCCTCATTTGATCTCAAGCGAGTCTCTACTACAGCCACTCACAAATCGGGCAACCAACTGGACCCTCATCTACATGCGCTGTTGCTCAGTGGACAACACTTTAGTTACTCCACTGCACACCTCAGACCACTTCCTCATTACTGCTAATCTAAACACTTACTCCTGAAGCGGCACACGCTCCAACGCGGGTCACCTTTCGACGGAACCTACGCTCACTCTCTCCATCTCGCCTATCCTCTGTGGTTGCATCCTCACTTCCTTCACTCTCGCAGTTTTCAGCTCTGGACACGAACAGTGCTACGGACACTTTTTGTTCCACTCTGACACTCTGCTTGGACACTTTTTGTCCAGTCAGCACCACCTGCCCCTCTGGACAATCGCTTTAAACCCAGGTGCTAGAATGGCAGCAATCCCCATCTGTCTCCCCCTGGCTGGTCGATGTACTCCGTGAACATCGCTCTAAACTCAGGGCTGCAGAGAGGAAATGGCTTAAATCAAGAAACTCTACCGACCTCAGTGTGTATCAGTCTCTCCTCTCTTCCTTCTCTGCAAACGTCTTCACTGCTAAAACATCATATTACCACGACAAGATTAACAACTGTTGTGACGAAAACCTTCTCTTCTCTTCTTAATCCGCCTCCACCTCCTCCTCAATCGACTCTTACAGCTGATGACTTTGCAGTTTTCTTCACAAATAAGACAAGAACCATCAGTGACCAATTCTCCACGCCGCAGACTGAGGATAACTTCACAACGACTAATGCTCACTCGTTCTCTCCTCCTTCTCTCCACTCTCAGAGACGGACGTTTCCAAGACTTATCCTGTCCAGTCATCCTACTACTTGCCCTCTGGATCCGATCCCCACTCACCTCCTTCAAGCGATTTTTTCTTCTTCAGTCATACCTTCACTTACTCACATTATCAACTCCTCTCTTCACTCTGGGAACATTTCCCTCAGCATTTAAGCAGGCTCGGGTAAGCCCACTGCTGAAGAAAACCATCTCTAAATCCAGCACTTCTAGAAAACTACAGACCGGTATCCCTTCTTCATTCATTGCAAAGACACTCGAACGAGCTGTGTTCAACCAGCTCTCTATGTTTCTTGTACAGAACAACATCCTGGAGAGCAATCAATCTGGCTTCAAAAGTGGCCACTCAACTGAGACTGCCCTGCTCTCGGTGGTACTGAAGCCCTGCGACTGGCAAGAGCAGCTTCAAAATCCTCAGTACTCATTTTGCTGGACTTGTCTGCTGCTTTTGACACTGTTAATCACCAGATTCTCCTGTCCACCCTCAGAAAGATGGGCCATCTCTGGAACCGCACTCCAGTGGCTTAACTCCTACCTGTCTGATAGATCCTTCATGGTGTCTGGAGGGGGTGAAGTTTCTAAGTCACAACAACTTGCTACTGGGGTTCCTCAAGGCTCAGTACTTGGACCGCTTCTCTTCTCCATCTACATGACGTCATTAGGATCTGTCATTCAGAAGCATGGCTTTTCCTATCACTGCTACGCTGATGTCCACAACTCTCAACTTACTCATTCCAACAAGATGACCCGACGGTAGTTGCTCGCATTTCAGCTGTCTGAGTGACATTTCTAGCTGGATGAATGACCATCACCTTCAGCTCAACCTTACTAAGACTGAACTGCTGGGTGGTTCCAGCTAACCATCGAACAAATTCTCTATACAGCTGGGTTCGTCAACCAGCTTCCAGGACAGACAGAAACCTAGGAGTTGTGATGGATCATCGGTTCAGACCAAGCTACAACGAACCCGCTCCTTAGGATTTCTCTAGGAATAGACAACTGGGTTCGTCACGCTGATACCACTCAACTCTACTTTCATTCCAAACCAGATGACCCGACGGTGTCTCTCCAGCAATTTCCTAGGACTTGATGATTGCATCACCTTCAGTTAAGCTTCTAAGACCGGCCTGCTTGGTGGTTTCCAGCTAACCCATTGTTTCATCACAACTTCTTCTATACAGATCAGCTGGGGTCGTCAACCATAAACTCCTTAGGACAGCCAGAAACCTAAGATGGACATCAGTTAGCTTCACAGACCATATTGCTACAACGACCGATCCTGTAGATTTGCCTTATTCAACATAGGAAGATTAGACCCTCCTGTCGAGCAATCCACCCAACTTCTTGTCCAAGCTCTTGTTCTCTCCAGGACTGGACTATTGCAAATGCTCTCCTGGCGGGCCTTCCTGCATGTACTATCAAGCCTCTACAACTGATCCAGAATGCAGCAGCGAGGGTTGTCTTCAATGAGCCAAAAAACAGCCCATGTTACTCCTCTCCTCATCAGGTTACACTGGCTACCAGTAGCCGCTCGCATCAAAGTTCAAGGTACTGATGCTTGCCTACAAAACGACCACTGGCACGGCGCCAACTTACCTAAACTCACTAGTTCAATCTTATGCACCCTCCAGAAGTTTGCGCTCTGCAAGTGAACGTCGCCTTGTGTTGCCATCCGAAAGAGGTTCAAAATCACTCTCACGGACTTTTTCCTGGACTGCTCCCAGCTGGTGGAATGACCTCCCGATCTCAATTCGAACAGCTGAGTCTTTACTCATTTTCAAAAAACATCTAAAGACTCATCTTTTTCGCCTGCACTTAACCAACTAATACTAGTACTTACCTTTTTTTTCTTTTCTATCATATGCCAAAAAAAAAAAAAAAAAAAAAAAAAAAAAAAAAAAAAAAAAAAACCCTGGCTACGTGTTCTGTACTACACTAACTGAGACTTGTCATAGCACTTGTATACCGTTGTTGTTCTCGTTGATCTGATTGTTTCTACTGTTCTCATTTGTAAGTCGCTTTGGATAAAAGCGTCTGCTAAATGATTAAATGTAAATGTAAATGACTGAAAAATAGTTACCATATGAAAATTGACCTCATTTACCAGAGCAGCTAACAAGGAGATGGGTGTGTTTCAATGAGTGTCCATGACAACAAACAAGGGAGCAGAGCAGCAGGGAAACAGGAAAGGAGCAAGGCAACAATAGGGACACAGAGCTCCAAACACAGACAGGATCGTGGAAGTCAAAGTGACGTGACATAAGGCTGGTTATGGTGACTCAGTTTTCAGAATTTGTGTTCTGATTTTTAAGCTTTCAATGTTTAAGAATGGTGACGGTGTGTAACACACACACCATGAACACACACCTGGAGCAGTGGGCAGCCATTTATTAGTAATATTTAGGCTGAGGTAAGTGTATATTTCTGTGATTTCAATGGTTCTGTGTGATAGTGTGAATGTGTGTGTTGGTCCTTGAGGTCTGGAGTGTTTCTGGAAAATCATTATTTTAGTTTTTGGAGGTTTTCTGTCAGGGCCCAGGTCTGACAGCAGTCCACCAGCAGATCCAGGCCGTCCTGAAGCCCTTCTTTAGGGGTCAATCAGGTCATCTGCATAAAAAAGGCACTTTATTTCTTTGTCATGGAGAGTGAGACCTTGAATGGGAGCATGTTCTAAAACACTGGCCAATTGATTGATGTAAATGTTGAAGAGAGTGGGGCTTAAACTGCAGCCCTGACTCACTCCACGCTCAGTTCTTTTGTTTCCAATTTTAACTGCACATTGGCTGATTGTGTACATGGATTTGATCAAATCATAGAATTTACCTCCTATTCCACTGTCAATAAGTTTTAGGAATAGTCCTTCATGCCAGATTGAGTCGAATGCTTTCTTGAAATCAATAAAACAGGAAAAAAAATTGCCATTTGTTTTGATGTATATATTTATCAATTAGTGTTTGTAGTGTAAAAATGTGATCAGAAGTGTAACATTTTGGGAGAAACCCAATTTGATATTTGCTCAAGGCATTGTGTTTGATAAGGAAGCCTGACAGTCTTGTTTAAGATGCTACAGAAAACCTTCCCCAGGTTACTGTTCACACAAATGCCCCGGTAGTTGTTGGGCTCCAGTTTGTCTCCGTTCTTGTGAATGGGGCTGATGAGGCCCTGGTTCCAGATCTCAGGGAAGAACCCTACACACAGAACATCATTGTAGAGTTTGAGGATGGCCAGTTTGAAGCTTTGCTCTGTGTGTTTCAGCATCTTGTTCAGGATGCCGTCAACATTGCGGGCTTTCTTGGGCTCGAGGACCCGTAATTTATCTTCCAACTCTTTCAGTGTTATGGGGAAATCTAAGGGGTTTTGATTTGCTTTTATTGATCTTTCTAAATTGTCTAGTTTTTTAATTATTTCATTTTGATCAGAGTTTTGAATTTCAGTTGAGCTATTTTCAGTTATAATTCTTGGAAATTATTTTTCCATATCTCTCTTGGATAGCCAGATCTTCTTGATTTGATTTGTTTAATATTTTCCATTTATCCCAGGATTTGTTTGAATTTATTGTTTTGTTTTTTTTTCGATCTCTTCAAACTGGTCTTGCAGAAACTGAGTTTTTTTCCGGCAGAGTTTGGCTTTATATTGCCTTAGTGCCTCGCAGTAATGAAGTCGGAGGTCCTGGTTTTCTGGTTGACGGTGTTTTTGGTTGGATAAATTTCGGAAGTTTTTTCTCAGAGCCTTACAGTCTGAATCAAACCATCTGTCAGTGTCCAATTTCTTTTTCTTTGGTTTTATAATTGTCATATCACTTCTTTGTGCTGTCTTATAGAATTTTTTATTTATATCTTTCACTGTTTGATTGATGCTGAATTGATTTTTATGGTATTCCTGTATTTGGAAAGCATGTAAGAGGGACTGTATTTCTGAAGATTCAGTAGCGTTAATGTAAGTAGTGCTACTGTTTTCTGTCCATTTGAATGACATAATTCTGAACACAGTTCTGTCTGGGAGGGGAGAAGGGAAAAATCTGTTATTGCCAGAAATGAATCTGGTGCCTTCTGATTCTATGAAATCTAATTTGTCACCAGTTCTAGTATTGAAGTCACCCAGAAGCAGCACGTTTCCCTGGGCCTGGAAATGGCTGATTTCTTGCTCTAAATTTTGAAAGGTTTCTTCTAGGAAATAGTGAGACTCGAGGGGTGGTATGTATATGGCACAGAGAAAGACAGGCTGGGATGTTGATATGATGTCTTTTTTAATTTTCAGCCACAGGTGGTACTGGTCTCTTTTGACTAATTTTATACACAGTTCAGATTTAGTCCAGATTATCATCCCTCCTGAGTCTCTTTCCTGTGTGTTGGAGCTAAGTCTGATTTAAGATTATATAATTTCTCTGTATCCTGAGGGACAGCCAGTGGACTCATCCCCTCTACACCAGGTTTCTTGTAAAATAATGATATCTAGGTAATCAATTTCTCAAAGTCTGTTTTTTACTCTTCAGACCAAAGACTGAGGAATTCAGACTCTGAATATTCCACAAGGAGATTCTAAGTGATTTCATCACAAAAAGAAAGATAATTTATCGAGTTTGTTTGCTATTTTGAGAAAAAGAGAAAGACACAAAAAAGAGAGCAAAAACATAACAGATTGGATTGGATTGGATGATGTGGGTAATGTGGAACATCAACTAATTCAATTTGGATTTTTTTCTTAATGTTCATATCTCTGTCCACTGTGTGTCAGTAGGCGAGAGTAGATGATACTCAGCATATGTTGGATGTTGTGAAGCTCACTGCTGGCTGGGTTTACTCCTCCACTGACGGCCTGGGCGTAGCTCTGTCTCTCTGGCTCGGGTGGAGGCAGTGGTGGAGGAGCAGGGGGGCTTTTGTGTGG
Organism: Cyprinus carpio; assembly: GCF_018340385.1. Classification (NCBI taxonomy): domain Eukaryota; kingdom Metazoa; phylum Chordata; class Actinopteri; order Cypriniformes; family Cyprinidae; genus Cyprinus; species Cyprinus carpio. The sequence goes on along the minus strand of NC_056615.1, from coordinate 25,119,746 downwards.
CTCCTGTCTGGTCAATGGAGCTCTAGATGAAGTGCTGGCTGGGATGCTGTCTCTTGAGGCGTGTCCTGCTGGATTGGCTGGTTCTGCTCCACTGGTTTTCTCTCTCTCTCTCTATTTATTTATATATATATATATATATATATATATATATATATATATATATATATATATATATATATATATATATATATATACAGGTCCTTCTCAAAAAAATTAGCATATTGTGAAAAAGTTCATTATTTTCCATAATGTAATGATAAAAATTAAACTTTCATATATTTTAGATTCATTGCACACCAACTGAAATATTTCAGGTCTTTTATTGTTTTAATACTGAGATTTTGGCATACAGCTCATGAAAACCCCAAAATTCCTATCTCAAAAAATTAGCATATCATGAAAAGGTTCTCTAAACGAGCTATTAACCTAATCATCTGAATCAACTAATTAACTCTAAACACCTGCAAAAGATTCCTGAGGCTTTTTTAAAAACTCCCAGCCTGGTTCATTACTCAAAACCGCAATCATGGGTAAGACTGCCGACCTGACTGCTGTCCAGAAGGCCATCATTGACACCCTCAAGCGAGAGGGTAAGACACAGAAAGAAATTTCTGAATGAATAGGCTGTTCCCAGAGTGCTGTATCAAGGCACCTCAGTGGGAAGTCTGTGGGAAGGAAAAAGTGTGGCAAAAAAAACGCTGCACAACGAGAAGAGGTGACCGGACCCTGAGGAAGATTGTGGAGAAGGACCGATTCCAGACCTTGGGGGACCTGCGGAAGCAAGTGGACTGAGTCTGGAGTAGAAACATCCAGAGCCACCATGCACAGGTGTGTGCTTTTGAACCAGAAACAGCGGCAGAAGCGCGCCTGACCTGGGCTACAGAGAAGCAGCACTGGACTGTTGCTCAGTGGTCCCAAGTACTTTTTTCGGATGAAAGCAAATTTTGCATGTCATTCTGAAATCAAGGTGCCAGAGTCTGGAGGAAGACTGGGGAGAAGGAAATGCCAAAATGCCTGAAGTCCAGTGTCAAGTACCCACAGTCAGTGATGGTCTGGGGTGCCATGTCAGCTGCTGGTGTTGGTCCACTGTGTTTTATCAAGGGCAGGGTCAATGCAGCTAGCTATCAGGAGATTTTGGAGCACTTCATGCTTCCATCTGCTGAAAAGCTTTATGGAGATGAAGATTTCGTTTTTCAGCACGACGTGGCACCTGCTCACAGTGCCAAAACCACTGGTAAATGGTTTACTGACCATGGTATTACTGTGCTCAATTGGCCTGCCAACTCTCCTGACCTGAACCCCATAGAGAATCTGTGGGATATTGTGAAGAGAAAGTTGAGAGACGCAAGACCCAACACTCTGGATGAGCTTAAGGCCGCTATCGAAGCATCCTGGGCCTCCATAACACCTCAGCAGTGCCACAGGCTGATTGCCTCCATGCCACGCCGCATTGAAGCAGTCATTTCTGCAAAAGTATTCCCGACCAAGTATTGAGTGCATAACTGAACATAATTATTTGAAGGTTGACTTTTTTTTGTATTAAAAACACTTTTCTTTTATTGGTCGGATGAAATATGCTAATTTTTTGAGATAGGAATTTTGGGTTTTCATGAGCTGTATGCCAAAATCATCAGTATTAAAACAATAAAAGACCTGAAATATTTCAGTTGGGTGTGCAATGAATCTAAAATATATGAAAGTTTAATTTTTATCATTACATTATGGAAAATAATAAACTTTTTCACAATATGCTAATTTTTTGAGAAGGACCTGTATATAGTGGTAGAACCAGCCCTAACCCAGCCATTCTCTCTGTCCTGTCTCCGCTGATGTCACTC